>NW_027188432.1:0-22487 GCF_041381155.1 Argopecten irradians | reverse complement strand
TGGTTTACTAGAAGATGTTAAAAATTACGCTGTGTGAATTTTCACGGTAAGAAAAAAATCCTTTTGTTAAGGTCATTGTGACATTTATTTGACATATACAAGTACAGAGTGAAATATCGGGAAAGCCAAGGATTTATAAGTCATATACGTCCTTGGGAAAGCATATTATCTATTATACAAGACAACGATTCCGGAAGAATAAAAGAGTCATTACTCTTACATCCATACCATGTACGTTTCAATTACGTAAGTGTAATTTAACAACGTGAAGTTATCGCGGAGACTTTCATGTACTTTGTATAGTTGCATTGCCAACCGTATACCGGGGTCAAGGATTCTGTTGTTTGGATTACACATGTCCCTGTTGAATGAAAACATCGTTACTGAAAACAGCTATGTAAATATACGACAAAATTTACTCGGAAGAACATCTATAAATTTTCATTAAAAATGCTGAATAAGATACTCGAAACGAAAAAATCTGTATAAATTATTAGTATCAAAATCTGACATGGATTCCAAACGTACGTATACGTTGGTGAAATTATTACTCTAATGATCAAATAATCATGTGTACAACTACTTGGTACGCTTTATATTTTCTAACCCTTTAAACAATTTTGTCCCAAAAATAGATCTATGCACAACAATCTGCATCTTGATTTTAAACCCTTTTACAATTTTGTCCCAATATTTTCAGTCAATAAATACATGATGGTTCAAAATTTTTTATATCTTTATAATGACACACAAGCAGTGATTCCATGATCACAATTAATAAACTGACCTCGTTGATGGATCATTTGGTTACTTTTTATATGGCTTACGAATGACTAAACACGATAAAGCAAATTTCTAGTTTCATTTGTATTTTAAAATAAAATCTTTTGATAGTCTATCTCTACCGGAAGTCACGGGGTATATAGGATTGAACCAGAAATATATATTCGAACGCAGTTATATTGAAATCATCGGAAAGGAAGACATTGTGACCGACATTATTATCCAGATATACATTTATGTACATGACGTATACACAATATCGCATAGTTAATTGATATTGCGTCATTAGTTTTAACTGATGACATTTTCAGCGATATACATAATTTCAAAGTTTCTCAGAAGCTCTTACCCTCTTTTGTCGTATAATTACCAACAGTTCTCCTATAGACGCAAGTATCACATTGTTCCAAACCTCTTACGATAGATCGTGTTTCAGTGTTAGAATAAATAAAACCATTTTGAGAATGTCGATATATGTTTATGGTCAGAAGAATAGAAGTTTTGACATTAGTTTGACAGCTGACAGAAACTGAGCGTTCAATAGGCCTTTGAACATATCATGTGTAGAAGTTTCTGAACATACATAAAAATTTAAACATACAAACGATTTTATATTACAGCTTTATTACAAACCAGATTGGATGGATTA
Organism: Argopecten irradians; assembly: GCF_041381155.1. NCBI lineage: Eukaryota > Metazoa > Mollusca > Bivalvia > Pectinida > Pectinidae > Argopecten > Argopecten irradians. Next base: position 21,055 of record NW_027188432.1, on the reverse strand, counting down.
TTAGGCAAATTTTTTGAATTGTCTACTGTGTAGATAACATAGTATAAGTCATCACCAATATGTTGATGGTATTTATAATGATAGGAAAGGACTTTTTCAGTAAATCACGAAAACATGCTTTTAAAATTAAAAATATACGTATCATCTAAAGCCCACGGCGGCGTATTAGGGCCACTATGTCATTTTATTTATCTTATACATATAAGGTATTTCTATACGTACATGTACAACTTAATACGTACATGTACGTACAAGCCATAGATACTGAGTTGTACGTTCATGATATGCATGTACTTTCTTGTACGTACGTATAATTGACGTATATATATATAAGTTGTACGTACAAGATAAATAAAATGATATAATGGCCCTAATACAGATACTATATATTTATACTATGCAAAAAAGTATACACAGAGCGGGCAATAAATTGATACTTTGATAATAAGGAAACGGACTATTCATGAACACGGGCTACTTTAATAATAAGCGATACAAATTAATTTAAAGCAGAAATCAGTTTGGATTTAACAAAACAATGAGAAGTAGAGAGTGTCTCCTTACTATTATTTCGCATGTATTTCATGATAAAAACTTACTGAGGTTCCAACGGTGTTTTAAGCGCACGGCAGCCATTATACCGTGTCTAAATATCGAATTTCGTCCAGTTTTCAGAGTCAAAAAGTTAGTATTTTGAATATTTTTTTCGTCAGATGTTTTGAGATTCACTTTATGATATGCAAAATTAGTCAATTGATAGTTACATTTCATCATATTTTAAGCATTTTAAGTATTTTAGGATTCTCGATACCATATGTAATGTGTTCTGGTTCGCATTTTCAACGATAAAAAACTATTCAAACATAACTTACATATGTATTCAGGCTCTTTAGAACGACATGCAAATATAAATGTTGAACAAGGAACTTGAGATAAAATGTTGTAACTAAGTACGATATGTGGCAACTGCACTAGGTATAACCATATGTACGTATACGATTTTAAGTGCTTGGTTCATGTGAGGTCTCGAAATTGAATACGAAACTTACTATTCTATTTTATTCTAGCTTTGCTTTTTGCGTACAATAATCAAATAACCGCGTGCACGTGGTAGTCCTACCACTCCGATGTTGCACTTCAAATTGTTCATCATTCACATCATATTCTCAGGTGTAATCATGTAACATAGCCTCCACACCTGTACTACGTCCCAGGACAAGGCATGCGACAACCATGGACACTGGTGTGTATTTCACGGTTGGTTGAATTGATCAGACCTACCTGTGACATCCCTCTGTGGACCCCCTTGTTTACCTGTAGATTGGTATCCCAGTGGAATTGATATCAATCAATCGACTCAATCAAATTGTTTTATTTCATATAGAGATTTAGAAAGCTATTTATACCATTTATGTCTCCAGAAATAATGTATGTTTCTGATGTCTCTGATATAAGTGACAGACCTTACCTGGCAGAAACCAGCGAGTGTTCACAGTTCTTATCATGTAATCATGTATAAATAATCAATGGTCTAATTTTCGTGGATCACTGTCGTTACTAGTATGTCTGTCTGAAAACTGAAAATGGTGTAAATTCTTATGTAAAATGTGATTAACCTTGATTAATAATAGAACATCGGCTTATGCTTATGGAATTAAGTTTCCATCACCAACTTCATTTGATTGAAAACATAGCTTTTTTAACGTAGACCGTGTGTGTGCACAGTGGTCACTGTCGTTACTAGCAGTACTTAAAACTAAACCTGGTACTCATTCTTGAAAATTATTTTCTTCGTGTTGACATATAAAACTGGATAATAGTTCAGGCCATGACAACAGAGTCACCGACTGATGGGTAGGGGCATGGGGTGTGTTTTGATAGGGATTATCATAGGAGTTATAGTCTATCTCAGAATTGTTCTCATTGCAAGATCACAGGAAATCTCAGTAAATCAACTCATCTGATGGTATCAGTAAATCAGTAACAGTTAATTATTGTCAAGCTGCTGAAGAAAAGTGTATAAAACAGTGGCATATTTCAGAAAAAAATAATCATTGTATTTTGAATTGTAACATTGTACATTAAATTATCAACTTGTCTTTGTAATAGTAGACTTTCGTCTGATTTTTATAAGGCAATTTTCAGCTTTATAAGTGCTTAATAGAAATTTGTACAGCTTTTAAAAGTGTATTTTTCTTAGAATTTCTGACTTATTTTTAGTTTTTCAGTTTTAGGAAATATAGATTTTGTAAAACATCTGTACTAGAATTTTCCAATTTACTATTTCTTATTGATTTATACTTGTGTTTCATTTCAGTTTAAGTGTAAATATTTGATAGAACTACTACTGTACTACTTTTTTAATTTCTCATCATTTTCTTAGAAATTCTCTTTGACTTGTTTTAGTTTTAGGTAATATAGATTTTGCAAAACATCTGTACTAGCATTTTCAATTTTACTGTAATTTCATTTTTCACACACGGAATGGCAAAACGCACAGATCAACGTTAAGTTCATCATCAACAGAAGAGGCGGACGTAACCTATCCCATACGCAGATTCACGGTAATCATGACTCTCGATAAATGCACTACTTCGAAAGGACAAAGAGCCCGACCATGCTCTACAATCCCGCTTCTTCACGTTACTTCAGAGACATATGACCAAAATTTCAACATTCCCTGACCCGACTACTGCATTCGTTGACTTTGCAGATCGCCACACACAATGCTATTTAGTGTCAACTGTTTCCCTGGAATAGATGTCAAAGAATGTTTTTTTTTTTCCCATTCATCTGCATATGGACAAAGGAACTCAGGTTTACAGGAAACAAACGACTTCAGATACTGTACCGCTTGGTCAGAAATGTGAACTCCTTCTGCCGATTATGCATTGTTTTATCTCATTACATGAGCATCGTCTGTTCCAGGCCCTGGAGGATGCCAATATGCCGACATCCCTCATGACACTCAACCATTTATGACTATGGACAGAACATGGGTAAATGGTGACAAAACACATGGAACCACTTCCTGACTGAAGTGGTCCACGCACTACAATTTGACCACGGTTTGAAAACTAGATGGTATGCTTGATAACTGAAGAGACGAGTTTTGGATGCACTCACATCCCAACATATACACCATTATACAGATGTTCAAGGACATGCAGAACATGAACGACATCAGCCATGGATACAGAGAGATGCTGGAGCTCCAAGAAAGAACCCCATCAAGAAGATTTATGTTACAACATCGACAGACGCCTGGCAACCCTGAAAACCGCTACCATTCGTCACTAACATCTTTGATACAATGCTGCATCTTGGTTAAATTAAAAATGAAATATTTTGCATACCATATGTACATCCGAATTATATTAGACACTTTACATAACATATCTTATCATTATAGATTATTTTGGAAACCATTGAATTACTTTTATAAACGCAGAAACATATACGTATATATGTTACTTTATATGATAAAATTAGCGTGTATGATGATTCTAATTCCAACCCTGGAGGATTTTTATTGATTTATGATTTTTTCAAGTAGGCTTTGAGTAAAATAGTGCTTAAATTAATTGCTATTGTAAAATATAGATATTGTGCATTGTGTATTATCATATGATTATTTTGGAAAAAAGATAGTAATAATTGATACAAATACTTAAACTTCTGAATAGTTGCAATTAACAAAATTGTACATTTATTGTATCTTATAATGTATCTTATATTAGTTAAAAAATTACCTATTCAAAAGTTACCTGACAGTTGGTATTAGATTTTTGAAACAACGACTATAACTAAACTTCAAAGGGTTCCCTACATAAACACCTTAACTTTGTCTTACCAAGTTGGTGTTGGGGAATTCGCCGTGTCACTCTGAATACCTGTATGGATGGACTTTATGAATAATCCTAGTGGTCAGCATCAAAGCTACAGGATGCTTTAAAAGCCAATTACCCATGAATTATGTTGTTAATTAGTCGGTTAATGGTCAAAATTGTGACACCTGCGGATTTGGTCTATACATAGGTACTAAATACACATGTATAATTATATAAAGGATCACCTTGTGCAGAGATTTAAATAATTAAATTATCTATATCTTAGTCTTGTTGTAAATTATATTTATAACGGCTCGTTTAAATATAATTTTACTAGAAATTTGTGCCTTATCATCTGTTTTAATAAATTACTAAATTATCAAACTTCGAGAATATTCAATTTTTCAACATTCTGTATATTTAAAAGGAGATAGAATTCGGGAAAAAATAGTAATATTTATTGATCCAATACTTAACATAACTGTGTAAATGAAAGAACAAACAAAAGGAATAATTGTATACAGTATAATGTATTTCATAGTTAATAAACGCAGATATCAAGACATATATTAGGGAGGGAGGTGTGGGTTATGTAAAAAAAAAACAGAAAAAAACTAGAGATTATTGAATAATATAAAACCCAAATATCATATTATAGTAACTTGTTTACGCTTAGTGTTTAATAAGACTACGTGGACACGTGTTTTTAAACAATCTTCAACAGTAACATTTATTCGGTCGATAAAGATTATCATTATATGGTATTAGTTATCATGTACATGTTCATGATCGATATCTGACCAAGCAATTCACAAAGTGAATTGGTATCCGAAATCCGAAACATAAAACAACCGAAAGTCAAGCAACTACTCAAGAAATGTGTAAAATTCCTGACAATTGTGCATTGACATTTGAGCATGTTTCTTTCTCGACATGCCATTATGTAAAATAATTTTGCAGTGTTTCTTACGTATGAAAAATACAAAGATACATGGTAATCATACAACATTATATCTACATGTAACAAATGCCATACTGGGTGTTATCTGAAGTAAAAACAATTAGTTATCTTTGATACACTATGTTATATTTGTATATGTAATATGTACGGAACTGTATACCATTTGTATCTAAACAGTAACGCCAAGGACTAATAATTACGATGTTAACGAATATGACATTGATACAGGCCAATACATGATGGGCCATCTATTATCCCGATAGTAAACTTACCTGTGGACTGATATTTTGACACGGTAGACGTGTTGAGCTAAACAAAACAATAGCGTGTGACAGGTCATTAGAACCAACTTCTTCACGTAATCTGGTTATAGCCCCTAATTACCCCAGTGGTGTCCATGCACTGCGTTTATTTATAGTTACTCTCTCGCATATGCCAACATTCTAAGTTATAAGGTTTACATGTTAAGGGTTATTTTTGTTGGGCCAATGGAGACCTAGGTGTTAAGACATAGAAACAATTAGGCGATGATAATAACATGTAGGCAAGCAGGCTGTATTACTTGAAAGAGTTCCCAAGTGTTATATGGTTATGTACTTTTATGAGTAAAGGGGAAAAACGCTTGATAACGCTTTGAATATTACATGTATTTAAAATAATAAAATACACATTGTATATCAGAATGCATACATCCTGTAGTAGATTTTGAATAGAGCTACTACTTTCAAATAATTTCATGTTTTAATGTGGTAATATTTATACATAATGGACACAACATACAGTAATTACATTTTGAATTAGCTGATTACTTTAGAGTCTGTAGAGTCGAGATCCCGTTGTCCTCGTGACGTCAAGAGGGTCGGGGGTTCAATAGCTTGGGGCTTCAGGTGTTGTTCTAGAGAAAAGTCGCATTATCTATAATACCTGGTAATCGCTATGAAAACTCGTATTTTGTCCATTCTATTTCCATTCAAATACTTTCATCCATATGGCCGGTACTTTTTGCAAATTCATTTTATGCACCAATGGCCAATTCCGTTCCGTGTACACTTTAACGGCGAGAAGAGAGTAGATGAATAGTAAGAAGTAAAATAAAAATAATTTAAAAAATCGGTAAGATGAACATAACAATTATGTGTTACTTAATTTCAGCTGTCTTTAAAAATTGCAAATAGTAAGAAATTCATTACATGAGAAAGTTGTATCCTCATTAAATATACATAATCCTCATATCTTTCAGCCAGCCCTGCGTATCCAGGTCACAAATCTGTACAGTTTATAGGTCGTTCATACGCGGTTCGTCCCTCATTGATTGACAATTTTTAACTGAAAACATAAAGCATATCGATAAGAGACAAAGTCGATTTATTTCAAGAACCAAAGGTCATAAACTTATAAACGAAAAAAATCGGGCCAAAATAAACGAATCCCCGATGGCGTCTCCTCCGGCGTTATCTGGATCTGTTAATCTGTACAATGGGACGTAAATGAGTAAAGTATCAACAGGCACATGCACCGTAATTACTTTGTAAATTATTTGCTTTCCTTAGAAACGGACGAATTATGGTAGATAATTATTAATTATTCCCAAAATAATCAAAGTCCCTAAAATTCTTATCATTATAATATATTATAAACCACAATCGTCCCATAGATTAATAACAGTATACAATCACATCTAATGATTTATATTTGAATATAATAAATTAATAAATTGTGTAAAAATTCTTATCATTTAATATGTATTTATACTACATTGCAAATCGAATACGACGTTAATTGAAGTTTGTTTATCGATGAATATGTTTTTCCATGAGTAGACTTATGTTGACTCTCCAATAACTGGTGATATGAAAATAGGATTTTTTTTGACATATCACCAGGTTGACAGTTTTGTTAGGAGCGTTTGATATGTATGCTAATTTTTAAAGTGTTGAGCTTCGCGGAGTCTCGATTTAGTACACGACAAGCCAATAAGGTCATCGACTTACCACAATACTAGTCTGATACCTAAAGTGCGGGATATCTATAGGTACGTACGGACCAATCCTGTTAACTAATTAGCTGATATAAAAGGAAGCGATCTATTTAAATTTTCATGTTATTATTTATTTTTAATTCCTCATTATCTTAGAACTGGATGATTTTCTTAACTTACAAGTCCGCCCTTAACCAAATCTATGCTAGAGTATTACATGTACTTTTTACTATAATGCAGATTGTGGTTGTAATCTTCATATTCTGTTTATAACTTCTCTTCGTCTTACCCGTCTCGGTGATGTGTATTATTGTGTAGTTGTTGTGTTATATATTTTCCAATTTTGTATTTACTTCAAAGATAGTGTTTTCATATGTCCAGTTTTGTCTGGATATCTAATTATCATAATTATTTAATTCATATGTAACATAGTTAACTCCTGAATGTGTAACCTACTCTGTTTTTTCTTATGTGATCTATTGACTTTATTATGCGACTACTCATATTTTACAACAAATTGTTCTGATAACTCCCAGATGTATCGCGTCTTAGGTCTTGAAAGGAGTACCACAGGAGTTCAACGGTACCCACGTCATTTTAACGTGAACGATTTGCAAAGTGTAAAAATCGACGCACACTTTCCTTTGATAGTTGATACTGATTTTCCTTTACACGACATTATCCATGATATCACTATAGCCCGATGTTCTCCAATAAACAGGGATCATGGTACAATCGTTTAAATAGCAGCATTATTTATCAGCACTGAGTTAAACGATAAGGTATCGTAAAGGCATAAGATAACCGAAGGTATTTTTTAGGAAAAAGTAGATGATGTTTTATGTGTTTCCGTTATGTAGTGTAAACATTGCTTGAAAGAAAATAATGTCATAACTTCAGTGACGCTCGGAATAGACTCACCCACTATACATATATATTGGTCATTACCGTGCCATTACGAGATGTCTTCGTAAGATGTTATCGCTGAGCAGCAGACGTCAAATAAATTTAGATTATCTTTGAGATTTGGAATGCGAAAGCAACATCGTAATAACACTTTCTTCTTCCAAAATTGTATATAATTGTACAGGCTACATACCGTTTTAGGCTGGAATCTTCCGAACGTTTGGTACGTAATTTGACATTAGCACAAGGCATAGACATTTGGTATTTATTTTTGTTTACCCAGATCTGTTCGTTAATTCATGTCGTTTCCAGATCTAAAATATATAGTTGCACATGAAGTATCGAGACAAGTAGAGCAACATCCAGTCAATTGTTTCATATTTTATTTTAGTGTTCAAACAATTAGCCTCGTATAAACACATCATACAAATAATATTTTCCTAAAAGTTAGGTAAGTCCAGCTAATGATGTCGTTACTTAATACAATTTACGAAGTGAAAAAAAATGTTTTTAAACAGCAAACACATACATGTAATACATGAAGCAAAGCATTCTATAACGTTGCATGGTAAAAAGTAAATTAAGGATTGAGAGGAATTATCTGGCATAAATTTGAATTGGTGAAAAAATCAATCTGTAAAAATATTATATATATTTCTGAGTATAACAAAAAGAGGCCGTATCGTGTAAATCATCAAACACCACGTTGTTGAAAACTTTATTACAGAAGGTAAAAAAAACCAAGTAGTTTAAGAGACATTATGAATTACAGGCCATATGCATATTGAGATTATAAATTTTGATATTTTTTATTCGACCATCCATTTGTATGTCATCATGCCAATACCGAGAAGAGATATTTCTGTAAAAAACGACGAAACTATCTACGACACAATTCGTTAATAAAGAGTACTCTAGTTATTTTATATATCAATATTGTATTAGTGTGATAATATTTTTGGCAAAGGTCTCAACTACTTGGGGAGTACATATACTGTTTTATAATATCAGTAGTATTTTTTATTACCAAATTTAACCATGTAACTGATTCCGGATATCATTGATTCTACAATAGCCTAACAACACCCGCGTGTTAAACACTCAATCAATCTATTTTATAAAACACAATTTATTCTATCATAGGTTTATGATGAACTAATTTCGAAAAGGAAGAAAGTGAGGTCTATTATGCTAACTATACTCGTCCAAATGTTAGTTTTAGATTGTGTCATGCTAAGTAACCATTTGTGGCATAATTGGTACAATGCTGAGATACGGATGTAACAATGTCCTCAGCAAAACAGATCAGCTTTGTTAGAACAAATCTCGCTGTGTGCCGAATTTGTTATCATAACGCAGCCGAAGCGGTGAATCATTACTCTGTCTGGAGCTGGACGACAGCTGGAATCGCTAGAGCCGCGAGCGGTATCGCTACCGGGAGGCGGATGCTCCTGCGCCTGCCCATGCGGGATCGCTGCTGGAAGCAGAGCAATAAATCAGCTTGCGGACAGCGGGACTCCGCGCCACGCCTACCGCGGGATGATGCCAGATTCAGCGTTGTGCGGATTCCGCAGTGCGAGTTTCCAAAGCGTGTTCCCATTCGTTCGATCGATCGTCTCGCGTTCGCGATTTAGACGAATTCGGTAGTGTATTATGTAAATTTAATTATTATCAAACCTTCTTAACCACATTTTTCTCTCACGTACGACGCCTCAAATTTGGACATCGTTATGTATGTACATGAGAGCTTGAACGTAAGTTCGAGTTTGGTACGATACAGGATTCAAGGTCACGAGACGTAAAAAACAAATTTTTGGAACGAAGTTATAAACGCATCATATACTTCGATTACCGTACGCTGTACAACACGAACATACAGTACACTCACCTCGCACAACAGACACGCAACACACCGCATACATGGGAGGCCGTCCTTACATGACCATAGCTGTTAATAGGACGTAAATAAATCAAACAAACAAACAAACAAACAAACATGGTTCACGTTTAGTTATTCAGACAGATCTTGACATTGCGCGTGCTTTTCCCATGCCATGTTATCAGATTATGTCAAGGTCAAGAGTTCGCTACGGGGTCAAACAAAGGTCAAAAACAAAATTTGTCACAGAAAAGTTTTGAATAGCGCATATGACAGATCATGCTCTCAGGAACATAAAATGACCAATTTCAAGGTCATATGATCAAAAATGGCGGAGATATAGGACATCAAAAATCGAATTTTTAGTTTATATTTGTCCTTGCCCGAGACGTTTCAGCGCCTTTAAACCTGTATGTACAGTGTTGATTTTTCATACGTATGTTGTATGAACTTTTGTCTTCAAAAGTTATTTATTTTTAAGGGGTTATAAAGAAAAATGGCGAAAATATAGCTCTCCAAATATGGCAATTTGTTTCATTTTCTTATTTTTGTCCGTTATTTGTGAGCTCGTAGGGCCTTTGTCGTCTCATGTAGGGTGTTGATTTTTTGTAAATGTAAACTTTAGCCTATTGTCTGTAAAGGTTTTTAATTTCAAAGACAAGCGGAAATATAGCCCTCCGAATATGGCGTTTCGTTCATTTTTTAACGTAAAATTTAGCGTAATTCATGAAAATTCAAAGAGAAATGTTTTGAATTGGATGTGAAAGAGCATGCTCTCAGACACATAAAATGACCAAGTTCAAGGTCATAAGATTCAAAATGGCGGAGATATAGGACATCAAAAATCGAAATTTTAGTTTATATTTGTCCGAGGCACGCGTTTCAGCGCCTTTAAACCTGTATGTACAATGTTGATTTTTCATACCTATGTTGTATAAAACTTTTGTTCTTCAAAAGAATATTTATTATAAAGGGGTAATATAGAAGAATGCGGAAATATAGCTCTCCAAATAAGGCAATTTGTTTCATATCTTATGTTTTTTCCGTTTATTTGTGAGCCTCGATAGGGCCTTTATCATCTCATGTAGGGTGTTGATTTTTAGCTCACCTGGCACCGACTGGGGGCCGGGTGAGCTTATGGTCAATGCGCGGCGTCCGTCCGGGCCGTTCCGTCCGTCAACATTTACCTTTAAATCGCTACTATTCATAGAGTTTGTCTGCATAGGATTGTAACCAAATTTGGCCACAGTAACATCCTTGGGGAGGGGAACAGAACTTGTTAAATTTTGCTCTGACTCCCTGGGGGCAGGAAGGGCGGGGCCAATAAGGGGAAATAGAGGTAAATCCTATAAATCGCTACTTGTCCTAGAGTTATGCTGCATGGATTTAAACCAAATTTTGGCCATCACAAACAGCCTTGAAGGGAGTGGTTGGAACTTGAACTTGTATCAAATTTGTGCTTCTGATCCCCAAGGGGCAGGAGGGCGGGGGCCCAATAGGTGGAAATAGAGGTAAAAACCTTTAAATCACTATACAAGTGCATAGAGTTCTGGAATGATTGTGAACCAAATATGGCCACAACAGCCTTGAGGTAAGGGGGATAACTGAAACTTGTACTAAATTCTGGACTCTGATTCACCAAGAGGGCAGGAGGGGCGGGGCCCAACTAGGGAACAATAGAGGTTAAAAACTTTACATCCATACTAGTCATTAGAGTTGCTGAATGGATTGAGTAACCAACATTGTTGGCCATATACATCCTAGGGTGATAGGGGGAAAGAACTTGTACTAAAATTTTGGCTCTAGTTCCTAGTGGGGGGAAGGAGGGGCTAGGGGGCCCAATGAGGGAAGCTAGAGGTAATTCCTATAAATTCGTCGCTACGTTTCCTAGAATTTCTGCATGGATTGTAATCCAATTTGAGGCCAGATACATCCTTGGGGGAGAGGGGAACAGAACTTGTTTAAATATTTGGCTTCTGATTCCTAGGGGGGAGGAGGGGCGGGGCCCAATAGGGGGAAGGAAAAAGAGGTTAAAAATCTATAAATCGAGCTACTTGTCCTAGAGTTTCTGCATGGATTCTGTTAAACCAAATTTGGCCACAAAACATCCGTTGGGGATGGGGAACAGAATTGTTTAAATTTTGGCTCTGATCCCCCAGGGGCAGGGCCCAATAGGGGAACTTAGAGGTAAATCCTATAAATCGCTATTGTCACTAGATGTTCTGAATGGAATGTAACCAAAATTTGGCCACAACATTCCTTGTGGAAGGGGAACAGAACCACTTGTATAAATTTTTTCTTGGTCCCCCGGTGGAGGATGGGGCGGGGCCCAATAGGGGAAATAAGAGTACAATCCTTCAAATCGCTTACTTAGTCATAGAGTTTTTTTCTGGAATGAATGGTTAACCACATCTTGGCCACAAACATTCCTTGGGGGAAGGGGAACAGGAGCCTTGAACGACATTTTGGCTCTGGTCCACCGCGGGTGCTTGGAGGGGAGGGGGCCAATTAGGGGACAAAAGAACAAATAGAGGGTAAATCCTATAAATCGCTAACTTGTACCTAGAGTTCTGCCTTGCAAATGTAAACAAATGGTAGGCCAGTATCCTTGGGAGAATACAGAACCTGAGAGTTTGTTATAGAATAATTGGCTCTGGTCCTAGGGGCAGGAGGGGCGGGGCCCAAATAGGGGATTTATAGGTAAAAACCTCTAAATAGCTACATTTGGCCTAGATTTTCTAGCATGGTTTGTGACCAAATTTGGCCATAAAACATTCCTTGAAGGGAAAGGAGGAACAGACTTTTGTATAAATTGTGGTTGGCATCCGACCCTCCTGGGGTCAGGAGGTGGTGGGGGGCCAATTAGTGGGAATAGAAGAGGTAATATTATTCAAAATTCCTTTCAGAAAAAGAACAATGAACCTGTCTTCACACAAAATTACTTTGGCTTTACAAACCAGGTGTGAGCGATAATACAGGCACTGCCTTGGCCTCTTGTTTGTTGTAACTCTGTAAACTTTAGCCGAATTTCTCTTTACAGGTTAATAATTTCCAAAGACATGAAATTTAGAAATCGTCGGAGAATACTAGCCCTCCGACTATGGTCGTTTCGTTCATTTTTTAAACGTAAATTTTAGCGTAACTTCATGGAAATTTCAAAAGAGAAACTGTTTTGAAATTGGATTGTGACATGAGCAATGCTCTCAGGACGATACAGTAAATCAATTACCTAAATTCACGGAGATCGATAAAGATTTCAAAATGGCGGAGATTAAGGACATTCCACAATCGAAATTTCTATAGTCTTATATTTGTCCTGGCGACACGTCGTATACAGCGCCTTCTAAAAACCTGTATGTTACTAATGTTGATTTTTCATAACCTATGTTTGTAAAAAACCTTTGTCTTCAAAAGTTTTTGAATTTTAAAGGGTTATATATATAAAAATTGGCGGAAATATAGCTTCTTCAAATACATTTTATGACAATGTTGTTTCCATTTCCTTATTTTGTTTTTTCATTAATTTGTGAGCCTCGTAGGTGCCTTTATGATTAATATTTAAGGTGTTGATTTTTATGATGATATGATAGACAGTGAAATATAATCAGTACCGGGTCTATAATTTCAAAATCAGGAAATTTTTAAAAATGAGTCGGAAATAACACCCCTCCGAATATGGGCGTTTTTCGTTCACATTTTTTTACGTAGAACCGACTGTTTACCGTAATTTAAAAGAAAGTTATCCAAGAGGAAGAGTATGAAATCGAATGGGAAAGGGCACGCTCTCAGACACATTTATTGACCATTGTCAATGTCATACATGGATATTCAAAATGGCGGAGGTTATAAGAACAATCAAATGGGTCCCTTTCAAGACGATTTTCTTATTTTGTTGGGTTGGTTGTTGTGGCATGTGGCCAAAGGGAAAGCAAATCCGTATCTAATTACTAAAACTCTAATTGTATCGAGTTATTCCCACGAGTTATTCCTCCTTGGGTTCCAAGAATCTTCCATAAAGAAAAGGGCGGAATTTATTGCACTTTGAAAAAAAATACCCTGAAATTCTAATAGTGGTTACCTAATCCATCTTATCAAACTTGAATATATTGAACACTAAAATTCAATCTGAATTACCCACATTCCTATCTTCGGTTATCAATGAATAATTACCTTTCAGAAAATAAATTTGTACTTTTGAAATTGGAAGATTTAGCCAGCCAATCAGGCAGGCCCGGGTTTGTAAAATTATATCCTGGGCTGCAATCTTTATAGTCACCACGGGGCCGTTTCGACGGGTATTTTTTTATTTGGCTGGTTTGATACCTCAACAAACTTTAAAACTTTAATTTAGAGAAAGATTTTAAGTTCTCCATGAACAGATGTACACACTAGCCCTGTTTTGCGATTATAATCAACGGTCCATTGTACAAGATGTGAAGCCTGCTACAGCGGCATGAATGGGATGGCCGTCCTTAACGTGATACTCTAGCTATTAACAGGACGTATACATTTAAGTCAAAAGAAAGGAAATGCACAAACCCAATTACTGACAGGTACAAAAAACTTTTGTGTGGCTAGTGGCAGAGCTGACCACCATTGTTGACACCGGATGCGGTTAAAGCAAAAACGTAGCTATGTTGGGTGGCGGAAACATACACGGCAGTTTGTGTTGAAACCACAGAACCCAAACAAATTCAAATTCAAAAGATCTTATTATAGTCAAAATTAATAATAGAGCTGGAGATCGTCCGTTCGTTCAAAGATCCAATCGGCTGTGTTCTCGCGAACATTACTTAATATATCATTATACTAGGTTGGAAGAATCCCGATGTTTTTGATCTGCGATCAAATCTAGTTTTTGGATTGAAATTGATTTAAATTCTGTTCCCAAATCAATTTATACTATATTTTTCACCTCTAAGTTTTTAGAAGTAAGAATATGGGGAATTTTCAAGTTATGTTGTTCACATGTTCAGTATGCTTCTCTTATACTGAGAATCTAAGTATATCTGTATTTGTGAGGATGGACACTGATATTCATTGGCATTCAAGATTTCAGTGAACTGTTCTGGCACTCCCAGATGAAGTAAGAAGCATTTTTTAATAGTAACGGTCGAGCCGAACTTGCACTGAGTTGAGCGTTCCCCCCTGGGATGAAGGGCTTTGGATTCTGTCCCTGGCCGAGACCACACCAAAGTAGATTAAAGGTGGTACTTTTCTGCTCCTACTCAGACCACTACATGAATATACAGCAGTCTCCCCAAAACACGCACCATCACGCCACCTCGCGCACATACACAGCAACACACAGCATACATGGATGAGGCCGTCCTTACATGTCCCATAGCTGTTAATTGGACATTAATCAAACAAAACAATATTGCATATCGTCTGCTGCTGCTGGGAGCGATGTTTACAAATGAGGGTTTCCACTGACCAATAAACGTGAAAGGCTTTAACGACTGCATGTATGCCACTTCAAAGATGAACAACGAACATAGACCTAACCCGCTATCTGGAAATTTATGCTGACCATAAGGCGAAGCTGGCAACGCAGGACCTGGTGAGAGCACCCTTGGATAATACCAACTACTGCAGGAAGTCCTTTAGTCCAGTATACACAGAAGAAGGTATTCACTATGTCAAACTGTGGACAGTGACGGTGACATCTGTATGCCTACGTTAGACGATATTGATTTGGATTGTTTTGATATGACCGATTTGGAAGACGTCAGGCAGGTGGAGGCAGTTGCACATACCATGGATGCACAAACGCAGACGGAACAACAGGACAGCATGTTTAAAACTGTATCACATCTAGCAAGTAGACGCCAATAACACACAGATGCTAATGGAAATGGAAAAGAACTTCACTCAATCAAGAGGAACCAAGAAGGGTAGAACAGGAATTGGTCAGTTTGATTTTGTTTGTTTGTTTGATTAATTAACGTCCTTTTAACAGCTATGGTCATGTTAGGTAACAGCTATGGTCATGTTAGGACGGCCTCTAGGCCCTGCAGGTAGGGCGTTAGAATTGTACCTGCTGCCCCTATTGCATGATCGTAAAAGGCGACTAAATTTAGGATCTTATCTTTTCTATTCTTCATAACTGACTTTATCCTTCCTAATGCCTCCCTTGGCACCGCCTCACTTTTGGCCTTGAGTTGAGCGTTCGCCCCTGTGAGGAAGGCTCTGGGTTCTGTCCCCTGGCCGAGACACACCAAAGTCTATAAAAGTGGTAGTTTCTGCTCCTGCCTAGCGCTCAGCAAAAAATGAGTGGGACGACTGGTTCGCCCGTTGTCAGTATAATGTGACCGGGTGGGGTGTGTTGCTTGGTGTCTTCGGCGGCATGCTCCAGTGATATAGCACTATAAAAAGGGCAAAAGTTCCACTATACAAGAAGACACAACATGAATATACCGCAGTCTCCCGAAACACGCACCTCGCACAACATACACGCAACACACCGCATACATGGGAGGCCGTCCTTACATGACCATAGCTGTTAATAGGACGTTAATTAATCAAACAAACAAAAAAAAGGACGGCCTCCCATGTATGTGGTGTGTTGTGTGTATGTTGTGCGAGGTGCATGTTTTGGGAGACTGCGGCATATTCATGTTGTGTCTTCTTGTATAGTGGAACTGTTGTCCTTTTTATAGTGCTATATCACTGAAGTATGCCGCCAAAGACACCAAGCAACACACCCCACCCGGTCACATTATACTGACAACGGGCGAACCAGTCGTCCCACTCCCTGTATGCTGAGCGCGAAGCAGGAGCAGAAACTACCACTTTTATAGACTTTGGTGTGTCTCGGCCAGGGGACAGAACCCAGAGCCTTCCTCACAGGGGCGAACGCTCAACTCAAGGCCAAAAGTGAGGCGGTGCCAAGGGAGGCATTAGGGAAAATAAAGTCAGTTAGGAAGAAGAGAAAAGATAAGGTCCTAAATTTAGTCGCCTTTTACGATCATGCAATAGGGGCAACAGGTACAATTCTAACGCCCTACCTGCAGGGCTGGGTCAGTTTGATGATTTATTTGTTTGTTTGATTCATTGTTTGTTTGTTTGATTATTTAACGTTCTATTAACAGCTATGGTCATGTAAGGACGGCCTCCCATGCATGCTTTTTGTTTGTTTGATTAATTAACGTCCTATTAACAGCTATGGTCATGTAAGGACGGCCTCCCATGTATGCGGTGTGTTGTGTGAGGTGTGTGTTTTGGGAGACTGCGGTATGTTCATGTTGTGTCTTCTTGTATAGTGGAACTGTTGCCCTTTTTATAGTGCTATATCACTGAAGCATGCCGACAAAGACACCAAACAACAAACTCCACCCAGTCACATTATACTGACAACGGGCGTGTAGCGTGTGTGTAGTGCGAGGTGAATTCTAACGCCTTGTTTGATTCATTAACGTCCTATTAACAGCTATGGTGATGTAAGGACGGCCTTCCATGCATGCGGTGTGTTGAGTGTATGTTGTGCGAGGTGCGTGTTGTGGGAGACTGCGGTATATTCTTGTAGTTTCTTCTTGTATAGTGGAACTGTTGCCCTTTTTATAGTGCTATATCACTGAAGCATGCAGCCGAAGACACCAAGCAACACACACCACCCGGTCACATTATACTGACAACGGGCGAACCAGTCGTCCCACTCCCGGTATGCTGAGCGCTAAGCAGGAGCAGAAACTACCACTTTTATAGACTTTGGTGTGTCTCGGCCAGGAGACAGAACCCAGAGCCTTCCGCACAGGAGCGAACGCTCAACTCAAGGCCAAAAGTGAGGCGGTGCCCAGGGAGGCATTAGGAAGGATAGTCAGTCAGAAAGAAGAGAAAAGATACGATCCTAAATTTAGTCGCCTTTTACGATCATGCAATAGGGTCAGCAGGTACAATTCTAACTTTGTTTCTTTGTTTGTTTGTTTGATTAATTAACGTCCTATTAACAGCTATAGTCATGTAAGGACGTCCTCCCATGTATGCGGTGTGTTGCGTGTATGTTGTGCGAGGTGCGTGTTTTGGGAAACTGCGGTATATTCATGTTGTGTCTTCTTGTATAGTGGAACTATTGCCCTTTTTATAGTGCTATATCAATGAAGCATGCCGCCGAAGACACCAAGCAACACACCCCACCCGGTCACATTATACTGGCAACGGGCGAACCAGTCGTCCCCCCACTCCCCGTTTGCTGAGCGCTAAGCAGGAGCAGAAACTACCACTTTTATAGACTTTGGTGTGTCTCGGCCAGGGGACAGAACCCAGAGCCTTCCTCACAGGGGCGAACGCTCAACTCAAGGCCAAAAGTGAAGCGGTGCCAAGGGAGGCATTAGGAAAGATAAAACAATTCTAACGCCCTACCTGCAGGCAGAAAAACGTCTCGATGATGAAAAGTGGTATCGCGAATTGTTTTTCATCAGAATATAGCAAAATGGCATAGATCGTGCTACATAAAATACAATACAAACGAAGTGAAGCGAGCTGAAAAAGGCATAAGTAAAAAGACATTGAAGTTAATGGTCCATCTGAGAAAAAAGGTACCCAGAAGTAGCATGTCATGTAAAAACCACCATTGGCACATCGACCCCGTTTCTTTTGTGGTGAAAAGCCTAAAGTTGCACAACTACACCAGGCATCGACTTTCGGAATCGATCAACGTGTTCGCGAGTGTGCTTATAGACGTTAAGGCGGAGGAAAGAATGGATAATAAAGATACGCAAAGACCCTGGACCAAACTTCAAAGTAAGTACATAACGTCAGCGTGATTACAGTACGTAGCCAGGCCAGTAACACGGTTATTTGGCCTACTGTCTTATAAGCTCAGTCTTAAGGAAGTGTATCCGTGTATGAAGTTCTCTTATTTTTAGGTTTGGCTATGTCTGAAATCCAATACCACGTTTCAGTAATTTAGTGTATGTATGTTGTCTTATAGTATGAACCCTTATAACAGGAATATAATCTAATATTTTTAAAGCCACTGTCCAGTTTCGGCAAGTTGATAAAATTCAACTCGCCAAAACACAGTAATTTTGCTTGCCCGCATTGAAAATTACAAATTTAAGATCAAAATTAAATATTAAAGATGGTCCACCGCTGACAAATGGTAGTTTTTTCTTCGCACTATCAAAAACAGGATCAGACGATTTAAGTATTTTTCTTCAGTTACAAAACTTACTTTAAAACTTTACACCATTACCAACCATTGGAAAGTTTGAGCTTCTAATTTTACTACAAGATAAAGATTATTAGAAATAATTAATTGCCTCCCGAAAAAAATTCCGTGGCACTATCTTCTATATATAGAATGAAGTTCTGACTGCGCATGCACCAACAGCAAAATAAAATTATTTTATATTATTGTTTTGTGTTTATTAGACATATATATGCACGGATTAAACACCAATTGTTGTTCAAGGGGAGCACATTATGATTGTCATTTAATGGTCTGTCGGCGGTGGAGCATCTTTAAGTGCAAAGCAATCAAATTTCGTTGACATTTATTATTTATAAATATTATATATTGGACATTTTTGTAGTGTCAAATATAATGTAGTATTAACCACAGTTTTATTTTCAGGAATGTCGGGCATTTGATGCAAATGGAAATTACTTAAATAATGATTAAAATATCAACGTCTGATTCTCTGACTGTCTATACATATTGAGAAATAACAACTGATGCATGACGCTCGCCAAATCAAAATTCCTACTCGAGTCATTTTGGCCTGTTCGGACGAGTTGTTCTAATCTCGAACTCCTGTTAACATTTTGTATAGGATACATATTACTTTGAGTATAATAATGTTGTATGTATGTACACTGGGTGGCCACTGAGGGTGAGCTGGGCCATGGTGCAACCGAGTGTATTTTGAGTGCGAAGCTGTTTCCATTATACAACCTACACGACCTATATGCTATAAGTCTTGGCCAACAGGGTGTCTAGTACCTATTGCTGAATATATTCATACTAGGGCCCTAACAGTTAGTTTTCATGAAGGAGTAGTGGTCGTGATTATTGGTAAAAAATGTGTTTTTGTATACTCACAAAAACACTTTTTTTCAAAACAAAAAACAACTCCATCGTTTCCAGCATTCGTGACAGCAGCTTCAGTTACATTAAAATGAAAAACTTAGGACGCAACAGTAGGAATAGTAGGACACAATCTAAACGCCGACTACTGTTCCGTCACGACTACTGGTTGGGTCCCAGTATATAAATTAATCAAAGATATCATGCGTTACATATAGAGATTGAACAGTGTTTTGAATTTGCGTTTTAAAGGCTGGTATGAACGCAATGGGATGCAGACAACACTTCAAGTGTCACGCTTGTTAGAGCTTTTGTTTTTGTTTGTTTGATTCAATTAACGTCCTATTAACAGCTATGGTCATGTAAGGACGGCCTCCAATGTATGCGGTGTGTTGCGTGAATTGTTGTCGCGAGGTTCGTGTTTTGGGAGACTGCGTTATATTCATGTTGTGTCTTCTTGTATAGTGGAACTGTTTGGCCTTTTATATAGTGCTATCATCACTGAAGCATGCCGCCGAAGACACCAAAGCAACACACCCCCCTCCGGTCACATTATAAGCTGACAAACGGGCGAAACCATCGTCCACACTCCCTGTATGCTGAGCGCTAAGCAGGAGTAGAAACTACCACTTTTATAGACTTTGGTGTGTCTCGGCCAGGGGACAGAACCCAGAGCCTTCCTCACAGGGGCGAACGCTCAACTCAAGGCCAAAAGTGAGGCGGTGCCAAGGGAGGCATTAGGAAGGATAAAGTCAGTTATGAAGAATAGAAAAGATAAGATCCTAAATTTAGTCGCCTTTTACGATCATGCAATAGGGGCAGCAGGTACAATTCTAACGCCCTACCTGCAGGGCCTAGAGGCCGTCCTAACATGACCATAGCTGTTACCTAACATGACCATAGGAAAGTTACTGTGCTATCTAGCCTATTGATGGTATGACCGTTGAGCTGCTGAATGTTTGTCATGTATGTATCGGTCTACGAACGCGATATAGACTAAATTCTTCATGGTTATGACTTTTATTAGGTCACCTGAGACGAAGTCTCAAGTGACCTATTCTAATTGCCTTTTGCCCGTCGTCGTGCGTCGTATGTCCGTATACAATTTACATTTTCGACTTCTTCTCCAAAACTGCTGAAGCAATTTCAATGAAATTTTGCACAAACCTTCTAAGGCATAAGGCCAATCAAAATTGTGAATTATATGGTCCCCACCCCCAGGGGGCTCTGGGAGGAGCCAAAAGGGGTAAAATTGAGTAAAATTTCAAAAATCTTCTTCTCTACTCACAGATGTGGTAGAATCAAATACTCTTCATAGATAGAAAGGTATTAAGGTCCTTTACAAAAATTGTGAATTATATGACCCTTGGGTCTCTAGTTTCCCCCTGGGGAGGGGTTAAGTTTACTATAGTTTATATTGGGAAAACACATTTTTTGCGCATTATTTGGTCATTTGTAATAGGAAATGAGT
>NW_027188431.1:0-22493 GCF_041381155.1 Argopecten irradians | reverse complement strand
TCTTCCCTTCATGTCTATAATTGCCCAGGGTCTAAGCTAATGGGGTGTACAACATGAAGCATAGAAACGTTATCGACATGACTATCTAACGACCAGGTCGACTCCCGAGGGTACACACTGAATATATATCAGAACACACCTTTTTAGATATATCATATAGAGCTCTTTTGTATAATATGTCCCATAATAAATTTAAGCCAGTGTGACAATTACCCTCTATAGGGGTCAATTTGTATTGGTTTGCTAAATCAACAGAAGAGTTCTTCAATGCATCTACCCTGGTAATCTGCACAAAACTCTCTAAGTATTCATCCTGAACAAAAATTCTCTGTTATAGTGACTAAGTGACTTTGAACATGAGAAACCGTTCAACTTGCTGAAGCTACTAATATATTTGATTGATTTAAACAAAGAATTAGGATTGTGAAGTTTGAGATTCCTTGATAATTTAGGAGGCATTGAGTGTGTGCAATGTTCAACAATATAAATCCAAATATATTACTACAACAACTTCATTACAATTGTAAATGTAATGAAAAGATGATTTTTAGAGGTGATTGCAGCTTGAATTTGGTATCTATGATATTAAATCTTATTCTAGTTTGGGCCTTCAAGCTAAAGCCTAGGTTTATAATAATATGTGCATTGAAATTCAATTGAGATTTTATTGAATATTATGAGTTTATTATATGTCATAATCACTTTTATAAGTGTTTAAGATTAATAGAACCTTTCACCCGACTTTATGGTGACCACAGTGGGATTTATATAATTCTTCTGTCTCACCCAAAAGAGGGTGAATGATTCTTTTTCTCTTACCATGTGCACAAAACTTTGGTGTCTCTTATATATAATGACAAGTCACTAATTATAGAAGCGAAGACGACATGACCTCAAATGGGTTGAGTGTATATATTTGCAAAGATCTTGTGAAGCATTAAAAATTGTCTTCATGCTTAAACAACAATATATAAAATCTCACACCCCGGTAAAATTGGGATATCCCAGTCGGGGGTAAGAGAAAACACAGTTGATACATCATACCGTAACTTATGATACCAGAATATATAGCATGTCCCTGTTGACAGTTACGTAATATATGTGGAGGCATGCAAACAATTAATTCCTGTAATCCTCGAATACTGTGATCATTTGTTCAGGTTGTCATGGCTGGATTGATGTCACAACATGTACCATTAAACTGTTAATACCTGAAAGGAGACAAACAATTGGTAAAATTGGTGTCTTATTACTACATATTCATTTCAAAGTTTTGATGTCAACATAACTTTCATTAATTTTCTTCAAACATAAGTATCTTACGTCTCTTGCAATCAGAAGGATTCAGACTCTATGTTACGAAACCGTTTCAAGAACTGTACACATGCACAGTCACAAAAACCAAACTATGTCAATTTCAAGATATGATTGATTACAAACCTTCAAAAAACAAATTTATTTGAAATCAAGGCATATGATACTTCAAAGATGTTATCAACTCTTTGATATTGATGTTATATATTTCTCATATATGGAGCCATACGTCTTTGTGTAAGTTGAAACATACTACAAAGATTGGTCACATGGACTACATAAGGTCTGTAATGTCAGCTCCATTCATCATTTTTAGATCTAGATAAGCTTCATTCATGTCCCATTCCAGCGTACCACCTGACATATAAATCATAGGTGCTCTATTGTACACATTCTATATGCTCCTTACAGTAGATATTTTGACCTTACATTTAACTGATTCAGGTGCTCAAATCATTTTATGATCCCAGTACAAAAAAATATTTTGGCATATGGTATTCCATTGAGTAAATATTACTCCAGTATCAGCATTTATAAACCAGATGCATTAACATTACCTGCTAACATTTCCACTTCGTAAATGTATACATGTAGTCATACAAACATTTTTAAATTGATAAGCTTGTCTATTTATAGTCTTTATTACATATGTATCTAGCAGACTTATCTGTCAATACAATTATGTTCAGTAACATGTGTTACCAATGCAAAGCTTTTAAACATTAAAAAAAAAATCCATAATTTGAAAATTTTGACTGTCAAAAGATTACAGCATAGCCAGTGTAAGACTTTTACAACACTCCTTTGAAATACCTTTTTATATTTCATCAACAACAGCTTTACTGATTGTCAGTGCAGAATGTTAAACTATAAAACATGCTCATTGTCGTAGCCTATTCTTCATTACCTATAAATTCAAGATGTTGCTAGCTGAATTATGTTTGACCATCAAATAAGAAAAAGAAACAATATCTTTCGAAATCAGCAAAGATTTTATGTTGCATCCATGTAATTATTTTTCTCTCTCAGCAGAATTTGAGATGGAACAATATAAAAAGCATAATTTCCAAATCAATACGCAATATGGTCATGAACAACTAAACTGCCTATATGCAGTCAGTGAAAACAGTAACTATAGACTTCACAAAGTCGGTAAGAATTTTCTGGATACTCGTCAAGAATGTCTTCGAGTAAAACAAGCTGCAGCACTTATCGCATGCATTTTTTTTCACAGACAATGCCAGACATGATATACGTGTGTATGTGCATTCCTCAGTGATTTGTGACTGTCAAAAACCGACCAGATGTTTGTGGGTGCGGATTAAGGACACCGTGAATATCACATCTCGTTAGCTTTGATCCTGATCGTCTCTGTTATAGTTCCTGTTACTGTGACCCTGTCATTGTTACCTTTGCTCTGACCCTAAAATACATCAAACCTTTCATACCCTTTTTACTGAACCCCACTTATTCTGTCAGCCGATAAACAGACAGGTTCACAAAACACAAAGATATGCAGGTCTGATTATATAAAAAACTTTAGTAATGATTTGAACTTTGTACTAAAAAAAAACTACGGATATGCAGGCAGATTACATACCAACACTTGTGTAATGATTTGAACTTTGTGATCACAAAAAATAAAGAATATAGTCAAGACGATTACATAAAAAACTAATGATACGAACTTTGTGATAATACCAAATACAAGATATTCCCTGCTGATTATGCAAATCCTTGGGTAATGATCAGGTTGTATGAGATAATCAGGTAAAACGAAACTTTTCTTAACAATTGGTTCGTTGAGTACCGTCACTTAAAACATTTGTATACCCAGTGGACCTCCATTGATGAATGTTTAACGACATGGACTATTGACAAATGAATCGGCTAACAAATGAACTCAAAGATCTTATTATTGTTATACCTAATGTAGCTGTCCAGTGCCGGTACCCTTAATCAATCCCAGACATTTAAATTGACGTAACCTTTCTTGACGAGGCGTTAACAAACATTTTCATGCATGCTTATGTCAAATTAAATTGAGCTGTAACATTTCTGACATTTGGAAATCCCTGTCGCAGATTAAATGTCAGAAGGTAATTTTTTCTACTCTGATCCTAAATTGCTATTATGACATTTCTTTTCATAATCTTCTCTGATTTACTGATGACAGCCAACACAGGGACTAATCCTCAGCTTATCTATATATAGCAATATGGACCCAATCAAGACAAGCACATGTGTAAATATTCCTTTAATATGATGTAAACACTAATTATAATAAATCTCTCCAGTGAATGAGTTTCAAGTAAATAGCCATTGCCATGTACATGTGCATGGTTGACATGTATAGATCATTATACTGTTATATGTCTATCAAGAGAAAGCTTTTTTTTTTCCAATTTAGGAGAATGCAACTATGGACTCTGGGATATTTGACCATCATGTCTGAAAACAATGGTAATTGAAACAATCACTTTAAGTACTGAAATCAGAAGTGCTGTGGCTAAATTATACAAATGACATAGATCAGTGTTCATGTTAGATTTCTTACGCATTTGAACCATTTGTATGGCCACACATAGAGTACCGTATTTGATCTACTCTGAGCTCCCCCATCCCTCCCACTTTTTATAGCCTCAATTTCACTTCCCGTATTCGACCCATTAAGTGCCCGTTCAATTGAAATGTGAGGCCTCAAAAGGGTGCTTATAGGGTTACACTGGGTGCTTAGTGGGTCAAATAGTACGGTATCATCAAATCTAAACTGCAAGCTAAAAATATAAAAATCCTTGGAGTTTCCTTATTAGATTTATGGCTTACATTGTGCATCTATATTATGAAAGTCATGAGTCAAAATATGGTTCTATTGAAGCGCCCCTTATTTTGTTCATTTGCTTGTTTCACACGGCACTTATTGGACCGAACACGATATATGACTTACATGTTGGATTTCATGAGCATTTGAATCAAGACTTTGGCATATTGATCAACGGTCATAATAAGGACCATATATACAGTTTATATGGCTTAGGAGGAAGACCTATATAGAGTGATTGTTTTCATTCATGATTTTGATACAGAATTAATTATTCCCTTGATTCTTTTACTTCAGTTTGCAAAGAAAAATATGACTGGATCGTATGAAAGTGGGAAAAGAAAACGCCTGTTTATTTGGAACATGACAGAACTGGACTACAAATTGTTCAGATCGGATTTGCCAAGGCACCATGTACTGAATTGTATGCAGGGATCCCTAAATTAACTATATAAAATTGTACATATAGATGCCAGCTGGCACATGTTTACTGCATAAAAACAAAATTTCTAGCTTGAAATATTCTTTATCAATGGCCGTATCAATGTGTACATAGCAGCTCTGGTGTGATGGATTACGAGTTAGTATCATATGGCAAAATCAGTACATGAGGACGGTACTGGAACAATGCACACAACGCGGCAGTGGGGTGACACATTGATAGCAAAGCATTTATCCATCAAGCAGTGTACAAAAAATGATCCGCTTGTACAAATAATTGTCATTCCACATTCTTCTACCATTCTGAAACACATGGTACTGGGTGCTAACAGTAAATCTACAAGTTATACCGATATAGTTTGTTGTATTGTCCACACACATGTCCAGGAAGCTGATACAACGCTGTGGGGTACTCTATAACCCTCTTTGTTTTCCAGAGTATCTAACACTGCACACATCTGTACGACTGCTAAATTCTTAATAATGTCATTTTTGAAGAAAAAAAAAGACCCTTGTTATTAAATACAAATACACAATATTGACCTTCTTAAACTTCACTAGTACAACTCAAAGACCATATTCAACCTCTGCAAAATATATACATAGGAAGCCACGAAATATTGACCCGGCAAAAATTTAAGTGTTACACAGAAATCGTTTTTTTAGAACAAGTTTTTTCCGAGGAGCGGATTCTTGGATGGGCGTGCAACAGGCTTTCCCTTCTATAATGCTTCTCCAACTAACTACGTATTGGTAACTACAAGATACAAACGCTTTACCCATGCCACTTTCATTCTGTCATTAAAATAAAATGATCATAAACAAATTGAACAGGAAGACCGATTTTTAATTTTTGATACTTACTTTATCGTTCGTCAGGAAATGAAGTCCCTGTATGGTATTTAAAAACTTAAGCATTCGATGGTTTATTCATTGTAAGTACATGCAGGTAGGGCCTTCTAGTAAAATCAATAATTTTACAATTGATTAAAAATATGAAGCTAAAGCACTACACTATGTATTGATTAAGTGTGAAGTGTCGGGCTTTATGTACGACCCACATGTAATTTCTATATAAAATACAGCTCTTCGGAATTTTAATGTTGCTAAGACTATATAAATGAATTAGCAATTTACAAAATAAGAGAATTCACAGAAATACCAAAAAGGAAAATGAGACCGAAACATTTCATTAGACACCAGGAAAAGCTCGATCAATATAATGCTATTTCCTCAATCTACTGGTACAACAATTCTCAGGCGAAAAATTTACCTGGTACCGAAAATGATTGTGACCTTTATATCAATACAAAGTACATCATGCACATGAACTATACAAACAGAATGAAAGTTTCTTCCTAATTTTGATTATATTGTACATCAGACTTGTGAATTTGGTCTCTGCAGTTATGTTTGAGTATGCCATGAGCACTGACTCACCTTTTTGTCTGTTTTTAAATTTAAAGACATTTCCGAATTTTAATACAGATATTGTTATTATTTATAAAGGTCTAGACTACTCTAAACTGGTAGTGAGACTACTGGGCAGCCATCTTGATCGAATTTCTTTAATCCCCCCATACACACTCCATTTGATATCTACTGAGGTCATAGACTCATCTTTATTCATATCATCTTAGATTTAATTTCAAAACAACATCAGCTTGGTGACTTTCAGGAAAAAATCCCTGGCATTACCAACTGTGGTAAGACAGACAGACAGAGAAGACAGAAAAGGTGATTATCAGGGGTTCTGCAGCATTATAAAGACATGGAGCACTGACAATGGAAACACTTTTGGTCACATAAACCGAAATGACATACTGGGTACCTACAAAACAACATAGCTGTTATAAGGAGTCTGTGGGTTTTTTCTGTCCAATTCTCAGTGAATTCGACAGGTCTAATACATACATTGATACCAGCATCCCCCCAGCCGCAAAACTACCATCTGTATTCAGACTTGGTAACTTCCACAGCATGGTATAGAGGGGGTTGATCTGGTGAGCTTTAAAATCAGACGTTGTTGACATGCTATAGTCAGTTATTTGAAAACCCAGAAGTTTTGGAAACCCATGTAAAATTGTAGTGTGTGGAAATTTCTATCTAAGTAAAATCAATACTGTCTGATATCTGCCAGATAGAGGCTGTTTTATATCACAGATGGAAATATTAGATCATTCAGGTGATAACAGTGTTACCTAGGTACAATAATTTACATGCTTTTATCTTGTTTTTTGTCTTCAAAACATCGAGTAAATAAAATTGCAGATGTCTTTCAGCACCATTAAAACAGCCAAGCCATGCAAAGAACTAGGATCTTAGATTCTGTTAGCTAGTTGCCACTGTCAGCTGTAAATCTGTAGCTGATAAAAAGAATACCTTTAACATTGGTCAACAAAACCCATTGGAATGCATATCTCTTGCTCACTGCAAAGCACATGCATATTTGTCATTCCAAATGTAAACTAATGTAAAGGAATCATACACGCTGTGGAAATGCGTCCTTTAGATTTTTTTCTGATTGGTATAGTGACATAGTTATGACATTTTGCTTGAGGAGAATGCTTCATCTCATGTAATATGTTAAGAAGGCTGTGATTGCATAATTTCATTCATCTTCTTGGTGAAATATTGCTAGGGAAAATGACATTGTTCGAAATATTGCACTTCAGAATTGTCCCCCAAAACATTTGTATATGTACTTTGACTGAAGGTTCAAATGCAAACATTTCTCTCTCAAAGTATCACATATCAACATGTCGACAGCAGAGTAAAAAAATTCAATCCATGATCTATTTTATACGTCATAAGAATATTTGATTTAAAATGAAAAAAAACAACAACTATTTTTATCAATAGGGATGTGTAAAATTACTTCAATATTTCATAAAGCATATATCAGTTTGGCAACAGGCCAGAGACATGCATCTGACATAATGTAGTTGTACATCTTTTGGATACAGTGGAAGAATATATGTTTGTAAACTTGCATATTTTTTCATAGAAGTATGAAAATAGTTATAAACATATGCAAGTTGCTTGCCGAATTCCTCTAGCGCCTAATGAAGTTGAATAGGTCATAGTTTCAGGGTGGAGGTACCAATAAATAAGATAGTATCTAGTTTTTGATGCAGCTTGTCATGCTGAAAAGTTTGATAAACATTGGCAGCATGCAATTGGTCTATTCTGGCACAAAGCGAACATTTCCAGTAATACACTTCTTCTGAAATGAGACATGCTGCTGACTCAATATATATACAGATCTAGATTCCATAGCGGATACAAGTCTGTCCCCATTGCACACATGGTAAATAAGTCGAAGTCATTCTGCTTCTATATATATAAATACCCATCCTGTATCTGTGGCTAAGTGCTTTAGTTAATTGAATGATTTAAGGTAAATATTAATTTACATTACCTATCTGAGAATGTAGCAATGCCTGGTTCAACACTTGAGTAAGAGGAAGCAGCTATCACCATGGTGAATGTCTTTTCCTTTATCTCTGTAACACTACAAGTACTTTTGAATAAAGTGCTTGACCTAAGTTGACAGACAATCAAGATTTTCCGTTTTGATAATTGAACCACAAATGACATTAATAGTAATTAAGCTTTTTCTAAAAATTTCGAAACAAATTGTCAAATTAAGTAGGGTAAATGGTTTTTTTAATCGCACTATTAATAGTTTAAGATTGTTTTCTGAAAGTTTCATATCAGGCAAAACTCACAACAGGAAATCTATTGTTCTCAAGTAATAAAGAAATTGGATAAAACCTTTTATCTTCTTCATCAAAAACTATACTAAGCAAGAATGACAATTATAACTTGGCTTTAGACTAGACTTAAAATTCAAGGACAAAATCAAGTTAAATGTCAAATAAAAAATCATTAGAAAATTGTTATGTGAAATTAACTTAACTTAAAACTTTAATATGTTTTTTGTTATTGACACAGTTACAAGTACAGATATTGCAATATGTTGAGTTAATACTTGATATAAAGACCTTGAGCCTTGACCTGATATCCATGAAATTCAGATACATCTTCAAGATCTTTTAGTCTAAAAAGGAGATTTTTCAAAGATTGTAAGCCTAAGACTTTTACAGAGGTCTATTTTTAAGGATAAATTGAGACTAATGAATCACTAAACACAGAAAGATGGATTTGAAAACAAAGATCATATTGGTCGGATCAATATGAATATCAGGTAAGTAACCCCATAACCTCTATTTCAAAATTATACCCTAAACTTTTTATGAGAACACAAAGAGACATAAAGATATGGACTTATACTGTTTCTGCGACTGGCACCTGTAAGTCTACTTGGGTAATCGTATAATGTTGTCGCAGCATTAATACTTCATCATTTCATTACCTATATCCTTGCACTACCACCTACAAACGACATTAATGCAGTATGTGAATTAGAAGATTGCAGGATATTAAGTCTCCCTTATATAAAGCTCCATATGTCACACAATGTCTCGCACTGTGAAATAAACTTCTGTATCTTTTTCAAAGGTCCTGACCTCTGCTCTAACCCGTTCTAGAAGTCATGACACTTACAATTGAATGTTCCTTATGTACTTGTGGATGACACAACACCCATCTCACATACCTACCCAACTGTATACAATCAGATATATCTTCTGTTATATATTGCTGTATCATCTCGGTCTGGGGTGCTAATACTTAACCTCGTCCCATGCCACTCGGGTTTAGATTAACTTTCTTTTACATCCATTCATACCCTTATTATAACCTCTTACGTTTCTGCTACTGGCGTAGTTTTTCATTTTTGATATACCTTTTACATATATGGTAGTAGAACCATTTACCTTCTTCACATTACGACTCCCCACCAGATTTTCATATGGAGCTCTTGTAGACTTTTTTACTTTCTCTAAGGAGTTATTTTGAAATAAAGATTCTGTAATATGTTTGATAACACTTTTTAAATAGTTTGATGGATCCTGTAAGTACTTAAACTGAACTTCTGTAAATTTCGGTGGTTATAATAGCTTCTGGGTTCTACAGAAATGACCAGATTTAACATGGGCTCCCCGACGTATCCTAACGAACAAGACGGAGGATATTGTTTATCACAGAGACATTTATCATAAATCAGTCATTTAATTGGTATGATTTTTTCAACTGTTATTTTACGATCAGAAATTATAATCCAAAGCTAGCAACTTCTCCGATAAAAACAACATTCAATTTAGTTGTTAAGAAAGAACGATATCAACACTCACTTAACATGTTGATGGTAAAATTTTGCTGAGGTATGATATTTATATTCATTAGATTAAATATTGACATCTGTCATTTTTTTCCCCTTTTCATCATGCAGTATATACATAAACCTTTCTCGGAACATAAATTATCAATTGTGAATCCTTTTTTTAAATATTCATAGAGCATAAATCTACCAATTATGAACCACAAAATATGAATTTCTTTTTCATATTGCTGGTCGTAACTTTACAAAGTCTGTGTTCTTTATCTATACACTCTACAAACCAGTAAAGGACAGGGGATTGTCCAACATATGTTCTCAATATTTCTCATACAAAAAACACTCCTAGTTTAACATATATCATTTGTCTGGATCGTAATTACAACTGGCTTTCATTTTTCTATTGGCCGCAGTTATTAGATATCTATGAATATCAAAATTTAACCACACAAAAAACTCGCTCCCTTTTTTCGTTATCTTACATCTCATGTTTTTTTATTGCACCTTCTGCTGTTTATGAACGAGAATATGACAGAAGAGGTCAGACATCGAGGACCTCTATCGTTTATATATATTTACATTTTAAGTGATGAAAGAAAAGAAAATGTACTTCAACGAGCTTCAGAGCCAATCTCGTCGGATCATAATGGTTTTGGATGCTATCTATGGGGACATAACGACATTGACAATACACAACTACTTCAGGTAACACTATCCATACCTGATACTGGGACAGGAACCTTAACGATGGAGACGTACCGCAACGAACGAGACAAAAAACACATACAGAAAACAAATACACAAAGTCAATACCAAGATGATATTGTTCTGATGAGAAAAATATAAAAACCTTAAAACTTTAAAACTGTTTCTTAACCACTTGAATGTCACTAGTTTCTCACGTGGATTTAGATAAGAAACAAACACTTACGGCTCTTTATCTATTTTCCGTGACAGAAAATGATCATTGAGGAAACATGCGAGGTATATCAAGTTTGATGGAGAAGTGTTGTTTTTTGATACTTTTACAGTGAAATTGTTTATTGGTTTTGACTTATAGTATATTTTAATCTATCATAAATGCCACAGTTTGTTACAATGAAATTAGAGCTTGAGAGCTTTACAACCTGGTGTATAATATAACTGTATACTAGGATATGATTTGAGATGGACAATGGCAGAAAAATTTGAGATGATGATGAACATTGTGGTGTCAGAAGTATTTTGACCCCTTTAGATCTGTGATTGGTGCTTCAACCAATTGGCTTTTCAGGTCTATTTCACATGATGCACATTGTTTTTCTACAGTGGTCTTACCTCAATAGTTTGGGAGTGACTATAATGTATTCCATTGGATATACAAATGTTACCATCCTGTTGAGCTACTTTTTCAACAACAAGGGCTTCTTCATCTG
Source organism: Argopecten irradians (assembly GCF_041381155.1). Lineage (NCBI taxonomy): Eukaryota > Metazoa > Mollusca > Bivalvia > Pectinida > Pectinidae > Argopecten > Argopecten irradians. Next base: position 11,260 of record NW_027188431.1, on the reverse strand, counting down.
GGTAACACAGTTTGTTGGATCAGAGGTCAGTTTCCATCCTGGTACATAGGAGTCATCTAGTATTAACAGCCAGGGTCATTTAAGGATGTGCCAGATTTGTTGGTGGGGGAAAGCTCAGGAGTACCAGGAGAAAAAACCACCGACCAGCGGTCAGTACCTTTAGCTATAGCAACTGCCCCACATAGGATTCAAATCACTACTCAGCAGATGGAGGGCTTTCGGTGATATGTACAAGGAAATATCCTGTATGAGCTATTGTTAGAAAACAGACTGATGGATTCACTGCAACTCTGCTCTAGATCTACACATGAATAATTGAATCCAAGATTAATATCACCCAAACTTCTGACAATTCATTAATTGTGACCTTCAATTAACGATATCCTGCATTGTTACTCATCCTCGGAATCAGCTAACTCCAGACTCTATATGTAGTGGATCCATCCAATTAATTACAACAGCTGTATATATGCTAAATAACAGTTGTGAGAAATTGTTCCACCATTATCACAAGGTTATATAGTTCTTTTCTACTCAAGAATACTCTGTTGTGCAGGCTTCAGTGTATATGCTGTACTACTGTACATTTCTAAGAAAATACATTCACACAGATATTTATAAGCATGTCTGATGTCTTATCCTACAAATAGTTCTACTCGGAATTCTGTCGAGGTTACTACGTAATGCCAGCCTAGGATTTCTTGTGTTTGATGCCATGAAAGAGAAAGTAGATTTGGTAATAAATAAAATTTCTCATGTGATACACAGTGAAACATAGTTTTAAGCAGTATTTTGCACACCCTTTAGGAACCTTGATAGAAAATGAAAATAAACTATTTATAATCTTGAATCTGCTATAAGTGTGTTCGTTATAAATGTGCTTTATTGTAATGATTTTCATGTTGGTATATCTCCTATTTTATTATATGTCACATAGAGTGACAAAATTTGCAACACGTCAGCTAAAGATGAAACCTGTTGATGAGGTTCTATGGAACATACAAGATGTTAATTAAAACCTAAAATCAACAAGTTAACAAAATGTAAACATGACTTCATAAAAACACAGCTCTCTCAACACCAAAATAGACCAAGCAGGAACATATACGATTGCTGTAAGAATTTAATGGTACCCTAGTCCCCTGTTGACATCAAAAGCGATCTTTCCCATTTTCAATTCCTGGAACCATCAGGGACGTCATCTCCGGGATGATTCAGACGATCACACCAGGTTATTTTATGGGTAATTATCCAACAAAGCTGGTTACAATGGCAGCTGTCACGGAATTGGACTGCAGACCATGAGACAAGAAGTCAATATTTCACAAGAATAGAACCAGATTCTCATACCCTGTTTTACAGTGTTGGCCTTGACTGAACACTGTAATGACAAGAAAACTGTTGCTGCATGCAGACTGCATCAGATATAGTGGATTTTAGATGCAGATGTGGAAATGATCTCATCTGTTCACAACTGCACTCCAAGAGTGCATATGCAACAAGAAGTCAATATTTCTTTACCAGAATGATGTTATTTTCAAAGTAAGAATTGTTTTTTATATAGTTGGGTTGTACAATAGTCATTTGGTTATGAAATATGACTGACCTGGTGATTTTATGTGTTATTTTCCGATGAATCTAATCATAATAGACAAACACTTCAGATGCTTATACTTAAACCTACAGGTCCATTATAATTTATACTTAAAATAATTTCTTTTTTCAAACAGCCAAACCAGTTCATCTGAATAAAAGTATACATGTATATGTTTTCAACTAGCTGTAAACACTCCTTTTCTCCAGCTGAGACAAATAACCTCAAACCAAACATTTCTTCACTCAACATTGGACAAAACATCTCATATTAGGTTTGGATTTTTCAACAAATTAAATACTTGGTTAACATAGCAAGCAAAATTTGGATGTTCTCATGGACTTAAACATGGACTAGGTAATCGGTGTGTAGGACCATCAGGAGAATTAGCTCACAGAGAGCATCAAGACAGGTGGACTCTTTATGTACAGGAAGTCTGTAATGAGCTGCTATCCTATAATAGATCACACACACAAGGAAATATATATAAATCCTTCATCCCTTACTGTGTACACTAATCAAAATCTAGTTATCATTGCCTTTGTGTGTACAATATTTTTTCAATATGAAGCCCTTGGTCTTATTACACAGTTCCTCCGAGTACCATTTTTTCAGCCCTTAAGCCCCAATGTAAGTTATTCTACTGTATGGTTTTTAGCCCCACGTCTCAGAAAAAATCTGTTCTGTGTCTGTTCTAATTTTCAGATTGATAACAAATGTTATTTCGTCTACTATATCTTAATTCATGTATCTATGGACTGTACTTTTTTGACTGTCTCCATACCAACATTAACAATATCATCCTATTTGGCTATCTCTTGTTTCATGTATTCTAGTTTCATTTTTTTTGTTTAGTGAAAAAACAAAACCTTAATATAATAGCATAAATAGTTAAACATTATTGTTTACCTGAAATCACACGATTAGCCATGCATAATTCCAGCATCCTGGTCAAAGCAATGAAACTTTTTGATATTGTTCAGCTATTGTTAAAACAAACAAAGTATTGTCATGAATACTTTATGAGCCATCAGGTATTAGCTGATAGTTCCTATATAAAAACAATACCATAATTAAACCATCGCTGATCAGATAATTCAAACCATTACAGACTGCGATATAAATTTTTGGTCAATTGAAGTAATCCTTTACAATTTAATATGCAGGACATGATGTACAATTATGCTCTCTACATGAATATAAACGCTTTATTTCTTCAAAATGTAACATTTCAAAGTAGGAAATCTTCTATCAATATAATTGATCATTTCAAAAGGGCCAATTAAAATTTATTAACCAAGTATTTTATCATTTCAGGTTGTTGAAATCTTTACATTTTAGAATTTTAAAAGCAGCTAATTTAAAATTGAGTTGAGGAAATGTGGTTTTGAGTTAATAATTTTAACCATCAAATACAAATAACAATCCTCAATAAACTTCTCCATGCCAAACCAATCCAGCTCTGGCCGTAAAACACAGTTGGGTGCTCCAGGTCACGGCCGTCGCGTGTGCGGCTTTGATTCTGGGGGAATCTAGGCAAGAAGCGCGTAAACAAATTCTTAAACCGGGATCATGTTTTTAAGGAATATGGCTTCCTGTTTACGTTGCCCAATCTATATACTGTAAAGGAAGGTCCCCACGGTTCTGTAGAAACAAAAGTCTTTTACCTGTACGTTTGGTCAAGAGGGAAAGGTGTACCACCATTCACCAGACCACTAGACTCACCACCATCTCTAAAATATAACAAATCATCACTACAATTTAGCTCTGATGAATTTTCGTCACTCAGACATGTCCGTGGCTTGTTTGATTTTTGTCTTTTGCTATGGACATGTCCTTTTCTAAACTTTAATATAAATACTAGGGCGCTGAGAAGTAATTCCAATAGTATTAGAATTCATCTAAGAAGATTTCCTTATCAATAACTTTATACTGTACAACTAAAATATTTTCATTAAAACACACGATGTCAGCAATAACTCTGGCTTACCTATAACACATAGATAACGATAAATGCTAAGAGAGGCACATTGTATACCAAGAGAACAATAGCCTGAACTATATTGTGACATGCACCAAAATAAACCCAAGCAGTTTTAATGATCAATGATGAAACAATCTCTCTCTCCCAAAGTGCAGGATTCTGTTACAACCACTCTGGCCTAAACCCCCCCCCCAAAAGCTCAGATGTAACACAAAGCACGTACATACCAACCGAATTCAAGACCACAACAGTTTTTCCCTCAACACAATTCCGGATACACAAAATTCCTACCCTACACCTGCAAGGATAGCCCTGTAAGTCATTAGATTTACAATAACACTGCTCAGAACATTCCCAATTTTTATAGAACAAAACCGTGGGTAAGACCAGGGACCCTTTCTCCAAAAAAACATGCATTCTATACCCACACAAGAACCTGACAAAAAGAACATCAACCTACAAACACCTGAACAATCACAAACGGCACATAGAAATTGTATAGAAAACGATACTCAAAGACAGGAATCAATCCAATAGAACATAGCCCGAATCACATAACAACATGAGGAAAGGATCGCAGGAACAAACCAAAAATAACTTCCAACTAAATCAATATTTTTATCAAAAATACTATTTGAAAATATCTCCCAATGTTGATGCAATAAAACTCATTACAAACACCAGTCAAGACCGTATGCAGTTACCAGCATTAGAGTATATCTCAGTAAGTATCTTATATGCTCACAACAAGAGAAAGCCAATAAGCCATATTTAAGGATTGGAACAGTCACTACAGGTACATTTATACTGCGCTCTGGAATTTGGATAACAAACTATGTTAATTTAGCTATATCCGATGATCTAAGATACAAAAATGAAAAATATACAAGGACTAGAACCAACATCCCTCGTATCGTAAGTGTAATAAGTATAGATAATCATGATACACAGAGACAAATCCTTAATATACACAAACCTTCCATTCCTGTAACATAGACAACTACAGTTTTAATATTCTACCATTGGCAATATCCTTGATCTTTTTTCAGATTGTGATCATATCAATAGCAAAATTAATAATTTAAATTATGTCACTATGTTAAGCTGCATACATTGAAGATCTCACTGTGGCTTTTTACATAACTTTTTTTAAATGTATAAAAACCACAAATAATATTAAATTTCATATAGGACACACTTCCCATGAATTTAGATCATTACTTCATTGTGGTATAAAAAAGATGAACAAATCAAAACGCAAACGCGCAGAATTTAAGTTTGGTCCAAACATTTAATAGGACTGGCACAGTTAGGGATCACAAATTGATAGGTACGAAAAATGGAGCAGCATTAAGACCAATGAGAATAGAAAACACCAACCCTACCGAACAATACTGAGAACCACATAAAGCATGATTACCTAAGCACGCCGGCAGTGTAGCATAACACCAGAGTTTGTAGTGGACTGTTAAGATCTGATGGAAGGTTGTGGATGAAACGTTGAGAGGTTTCCAAAGGGGACTGGGGACTGTGGTGGAGTGGGTTATCAGCCCAGACCATCTGTAGAAACAATTTTACATATTCAGAAATGACCCCCATACAAAATGAAGTTCTTGCATGATACCAAAAATACATTAACCCAATTTGTAAAAAAACTAATGCCAATTGGGCATAGCTTTCCTCATCGTTTGTCCGAGGACGATAATACAATTCTAACAAAGCTATAAGGAAAAACACAGGACAAAGAAAATAAATTCTAAGAGGCAGGAGTAATAATTGGCCTACATTAACACACCACCTCCCCCTCATTCGATGGATAATACCACCTACGCACTCACTTAATACAGACCTGTTTTATTGGCCTTACAGATATTTCTACCAGACTGATAGGTTTTATAGGGAAGAGGAAAACAAACTTTTTTAGTCATATGAGATAAAATCAGAAGCACATACATAGAGGCTACATATAAATACAAGCAGTGACCCAGTTTAACTGACCAGCCAGCAGGTGTTTTTTGGTGGGGGGTGTGGTGAGTAAAGTTTTAACTATCAAACCCAAGCCCACAACCGCACTTCTACTTTTATCATTGTTACAAAATACCTAAAATGTGATGAGGAGGGAAGCCAGATTGTTCCCTAGGAAAAAATAGGTGACAACACGTAACTACTTAAACAAATTGGTCAAATCTCCTTACCGCTTATTGAACACGAAAAATTCCCGATGTGTTTATTCCAGTTGTAATATTATTATGGGAATCTAGTTTTCCTTCTCTTCTTGAATTAAAATCAAATTATAAATAATATTTTATAAATCACAGAACGACACCGTCTACCTGTGAGGCATACCGCGACTCCCAAATAACCAGTGACCAAGTGATAGGATAAGTGAAGCGATGAGATTTTATGGATAAACAGTACAAATTCAAACATAATAAGACTTTTGTATAGAGCGATTTCACTTTTAGGCCTGCCATTGAAATGATTAGCATCATGCAAGCTTCAAAAATACAAAAAATAAAATCAAACGGTTATAGGACAGACATGGGACCTATTTTTTTAGAGATAGAAATATGGTTAAAATGTGGTTTTTAGAGGTCACTTATTTTTACTTCCACTCCTTGGACTGAAGTAATGATACATACGAAGATATACCATCCTTTCATTTTCTACCCCAAGCTGTACCTATAAAAATCATAAAATGATGTCAGGTATTATAGGTGGGTTTCTCCTCTGAACTCTCTTGGTCGAGTCAAAAATAATACCTTATAGTTACCCTTCACTCGGAGTTCCAAATTCACGTATCTACTCATCAGCACTTAAAGTATTTCAATGCATAAATATAACCAAAGTTACTGTACTATAGAGCTCATTCTGTTGGTCTACTTCACCCCTGAAGAACATTGAAAAAATCTCCCAAAACTAAAGCTGAACAGTTCATTATAAACATTCAGGTGCATGAGATAAATTATCTATCATACTTTAAAGCACTTCGAATGTCTCCGCCCCCACATCCTGGGTCTGTTGCTGTTTAAAGTAAGTGAATTTGTACAATTATGTAATTATAGAATCATTAGTCATGAAATACATGCAGTCATGAATACATGTACATGCAAAGTCTCACACAAAAAATAGAATTTCCGACAAGGAAATACTACACCATCACAGAATACCTCTTTCATGAATAATATATCACAATGTCATTTTGACTAGCCATTAGCACAAAGGTTTCGGCTGCTGTTAAATGCTAAAGATCATCAATTTTGTTACATAGTTTTCATATAATATTTATCATACAAACATGCTTTATTCTTGTTTCATGTGTAAATGAAAACATATTTTTAAACCCCTTTTCATCAATTATGTTATTTAGTTTTCCAATAATATTGTGCATAAACTTTAATAATCTATTGACAACTTCAAATTCCAGGTATATGAATTTGCATTTCCTAATCAATAAGCTGCCAAAGAAACAGTACCACATTTCATGACTTTCCAATATTAATGATTCATTCAGCATAAGTTATTCCCCTTGAAACTGACGCATTAAGATGTAAACAAAGGAGAGACATCGATATGTGAAAAATCAATACAGTGTATGGATCCCAAACTCTGGAGCGTGTGTTAATACCTAGAAAAATTCTGGAGGAGAATTATCTTATCTGAAAATTGTGAATTGCCACGGCAACAGTATTTTGCAGTGTTTTTGGCCTCTAACAATAGCTGATGTGGCCCTTATAACATGTGCCAGCTGATCAATAATGCAATGTTGCTTTCATGACCAGGCATGTGAAGTTCTAATTTATTTCACCTCCCTCCCTCTCTTGTTCCCTCGGCATCAACATGCTAATGGAGATCATCCCTAATCGTCCTATCATGGTATCCAGTTTCAGGCCCTTTCACTCTCTGATCACACTTACAATCAAGACTATATTATTCTATTTACACTATAGTAGAATACCCAATTACATATTAAAATTCAGATAATATTTAAAATTTCTTGAATACATTAGCATATCATTTAATTAATTCAAGATTCCAGATTAATCACTATGGTGTCAATAAAAGGTGAACTGGTCCTTTCAGCGCGGTTTATACCAATTTCTTTAGGTAGTGCCATTTTGTGTATTATTCCTATAAAGGAATATTTAACGAGTTTTTAATTAAACTATCAACAAGTATTGGCATTTATCAGAAGGAGAGTGTGGCCCGGCCGGTGGTTACTTACCATACATCTGAACTCTCACTGAATTAACAACTCTGTACTATAGTTATGCTTGCTGTATGCAAATTAAGAATTTCATAATTCTTATATTCTACCATGGGTTGTGGGCAATTTAGCTTAATTCTCTTTTTGAAATATGATGTTCTGGATTTACCCCTTTGGGTTATAAACAGTGCATAGTGACTTATGTTAACTGTGTATAAAAATTAATATAATACTTACATGCATCAAGAGATGTATGTATATAAATCCTGTTGTTAAGGAGTGAATTCTCAAACTAAATAATAATCCCTGTAGTGTAGAAATAGCTAGTATGCCAAACTGTACCTATTGTATGATGATGATACAAATCAAGTGGGTTAGGAAAAGTATACAGCGTAGAAATAAACAGGATGGAAAATACATATGCCACTATAGGAAAAAAAAAAGATAAAGTCGATCTCATGATTTTGAGTGAAATGCATAGTACTCTAGGGGCCATGTGGGGATGATGATGTTACTTACATGGTCTAGAGAACATTAATCATCACATGTTTATATCTAGAACATGTGCCCTGGCTTTAATATACATATATTGATCAGGCACACTTCCCCCTTCTTCTACATTATATGCATGTGTGTATATAAAAGTAGTACCTGCATACAGACACTATACAGATAGCATTCTACTTTCTGATGTACAAGCTTTAACATATAAACAAAATCATCAGGTCTGCTGTCATATAGCAAAGACATAATACATCATTCTGTTTCTCCTGCAGCAGTTTTTACCTAAAGACCTATATAGTGTAAGGCTTATCTCCCAGATACTATCGTTAATGTTAAATAATAAAGTCAAAAGTGCTCCTAGGTGCTTCATAGTAAGTAAATAGATCCAGTGTTTTCTGTGGATGAAGGAATACAAAGCTTACCTAAGGAGCATCCTCTATGGCTGCGGAGGCTGATCGTGTTTACACATACATCCACAGAGAAATGATCACCACCACAGTTAAATATGTCCCAGCATAGGATCCTGCACTTCCTGTTTGAGCTTGATGTGACAGTTGATCCCTATGATACCCTGGGGGTCAACTGTGAGAGAGAAACACTAAGGTCAGAGGATGAGAGACACCCTGCTACACATACTACAGCCAAACATTGACTGACACACATCTGCTAAGGGGATGTAGTCATGTACAGTTGGGGGGCTGTCTCAAAACCAAATCCATAGCAGTATCAGCAGCTGGCAACTAGAGCTTAGTGGTAGCTTAGTATTAATATCAAACATCATGTTTTTTCTTCGTATCTTTCAGATGTAACAGTTTTTCATTTGAGAGATACATAATATCTATCAAGAAGATGAATTAAGATTACACCGTTAATAGGTTGTGTTGAAGCTAATAATGGGTTTAACTTCAAAGGTTTTTTATTTACAAAAACGGTCATTATACACACACTTTACAAAAAAATTGAAGGTTAAAGAATCTCAAAGGTGTCCTCATTAAAAAAAAAATTTGTAAATAAAGCTTGGCGTCACAAAATGGCATACAATTTAACCAGCAGAAAGACCACTCACTATATATTGCATGTAAGACTGATCAAATTGTTAACTTTTGTTAATATGCCCAATACATAATTGTAATTTTTTATTTCATTATAATGTACAGTTTTCTATAGTAAATATCTACAGAACTTCATTAGTAAATATTATTCATATTACAAAATGATTACCAATTAACATCTAATGGGGTTGATGCAAAGGGAGATAAATCTATTGTCATGAGTCAGGAATGGGAGCAATTGACCATAACCAGTGAGACATTGAATATTGGGAAACAAAGTAACGTTATCCATGGGGTAATATTAATCTCGTGCTTAGATGCTGACATTTTTTAAAATGTCAATTTTTTTGTATGAAATAATGAGAAAATTACAAAGAAAAAAAAGATCAAATTCGAAAGGTAAATCTGCATGATTAAAGTTCACATTGAACACCATTAAAGTAACAGACTCTTATAGTACCTCTGTCGCCATCGTGTCCAGGGACTGCAAATCAATTACTACAGAAGGTGGAAAAGGGACGACAGTACCTCACACACCTAGAGAGAAACAGAGCCATAAATCTTAGACACAGTTCTATTAACATATGTCTAAAAGAAAGATCATTTCAAAACCAGTACCATAACGTCGATATATACATTCATCCTTTATTATCACAACTTTTGGTTATAATATACCAGACCTAAGGACAAAATGTGGGAATCAATGTTAATGCTATGATGGTTAGTATATGTAAGGTGATCGATATCTCTTTGGAAATAGAAAGTCAACAGTATTAAGCAGGAAATATTGTTATTGCGCTGAAAACTCCTGGCTAATTCCGTTTTTTTTATTAACAGTAGAAGGACTTTAAAAAAATGGTTTCCCTCCCATGCCAAGTGAAAAGGTTCATAAACTAAAAAGCAACACTACAGTCACATGATAACACAAACAAAGGAAGCTGTACTTAGACAGTAACATGATATAGGTGATGAATCAATTCAGCATCATTTAGGTCGCTCCACATAATATAAATATGATCCTACTTTCAATGACAGCTACAACCTTTAGAGGTCAGACGAAGGTCAAAGTATAGGTTGATGGTATAAATATGTGACCAGTCACAACATCCAACAATCAGGTTGTATAAATGGGTCAAGGTCACATTACTAGGTCAAATGGTTTTAGAAACAGGGCATATCCTGTAACGTTTGATATTTGTTCTCTTGAGAAAATTTGTGGGCCGATTGAGGCCATGGGGTCTAAATGTTAGTAAAGGTTTGGGTGTAGGACATACATCCCATCACCCATGGAGGCCACAGATTATAGTTTAAACCTTTGATAGTGTATATGCATTGATCTAGGGCAGGGATTTCCTCCCTGTTGGACATTCTACAGAGTACTGACAGATAGCTTATCCCTTCATTATATGACCTTAACATTAATCTGTTGATAGTTTATCTTTTAGTACATATCCTGCATGGATTACAGGGAGAAATGCTTACATTGCATATCACAGATTACCTCCCTTGCACATAGGTATCTATTGTGACATCAATACTTTGGATATTAACACAGTGGTCTGCAATTGGATTCAATCATTTTTAATAAAATGTATTTTAAGTTTAACTTTTTAAAGATCTATAGGTGAAAGATAGTTAAAATCATGAAAAGTTTGACCTACGGAAATAACTGGCTTCATGGTATATATGCCAAATTTTGCAAATCGAAATGTGTGAAAAAGATTTTTCTGTCCTTGAACCCCATTGATACAGCGAAAGAAAACACTTTACAATGTTAACATGACACTAATATAAAGGTATATACATGTAGTACAATTAATCCAACTTCGAATCTCTAACAGCTATAATAGCTGGAGGGTCGGACCAAACTTGTTATCTAACACCACTAATGGTGATGGACAGGGGTTTATCATCTGATC
>NW_027188430.1:0-22496 GCF_041381155.1 Argopecten irradians | reverse complement strand
ATTTAAATAAGTAGAGATAATCACTCACCGTAGTTCCCACACCAGAATTACAATAATCGAAACAAAATTTTACAAAATTGCATCAGCAAATCACAGATGTGTGAATTTTTTTCTATACAGAGACATCATCTTGTAAATCCTTGAGACATAAATAATTTAATTACTATTTAATGTATATTTTTATATAATATGATCATGTCCTAGCTATTAGTGTACGGTGTATTACTACTTACCAGAGAATACATCGTCTAACCGATATAAAATTTATTTCAAGGATGTTTATACATAGAACCTCATCCATCACAATCTTTAATTGTGAACGAAAAGTTGTATCTAAATTGAAATCATAAATGTTTATCTGTACATTCGTATACATCTGAGTTTAATGTAGCACGGTGGAGCTCGATAATCTGGATAATACCACATGTACAATAACCGTACTAAAGTTTGATCTTCTATCGAAAACCAATGTACCATAACTGACTGCACACGGCTACATTTTGAAAAAAAGGTCTACAGGTATAACGCCTGTGGCTATGATCCTGGGGCAGCCGTCGCTATGACAACACATACGTGTCAAGCTGCAGTGGTTATATTTGGACATTTTTCGGCACGTGGGGACGACATACGTCTTGCTTCCGCGATGACCAGTTAGCCGGCCCGGACACAGGTAAATCTGTCTATCACAGCGGGAGGTCTGAAGAGTGTAGTCTGCGGATGAGGGTTGCACACATTTTTATCTTAAAATAAAGGTCATCTTCATTACACAATGAGTATTGAGAAACCGATTAAGTTCTTGTTGTTCACATATAGCACCATAATTAGAGTATTCAGCGAACAGGAGTTACCTAAATTACTAAAACAACATGTCCCAACCTCTCTGACACTGGCACGTCATTAACGCACCGATTACATAAAAGGAATTTGTGGTAATTGAAACTTATTAATGGCCAGTGTCAAAGCTATCTTTTTTATCGCTATTATGAATAAACACTTAGATGTCAATTGATTTTCGTGAGAATTTAGGAGGGTTAATTATTGGTCACTAATCTAAAATGATAATTTATTTTATTTCGTAATTTACAAAATTAATCTAAAAGGTTTTCAATAGTTACATAGAATTGTAAAGCATTCTACCCTTAGATTATGTACACTAGTACAAATACATGTACTTTAACTTAGTAGATACTGTGTTTCAATCGAGTTTGTAATAGCCAAAGAATATCTTCTCACTGGCGAATGTGGGTGTGAAATCATCTCTTTTGTAATATAAAGTATATTTGAAATGTTGTAATTTGCACTTATGGACCGTAAGGTCCACGGAATAAATTGAATTAAATAGGAGAATTGAAAAGGGTGAATTTAGTGCTTATTAGTGGTCGTTGGGGACGATGTTCGATATTTTCGGTAACATTACGCCAATATAAAATAAGATACAATGCCAAAATATTTTTCAGATTTTCTTTTACTCCGAGACATTACGATAGCAATATTTAGTGCACTCAATCCAGTGACAAAGCGGGGAAACCCATATCGATCGTAAACAATCGTTAAGCAAGATGAATAACTTATAATCTTTTGAAATTCTCTGTAATGTGCACAACTTTTATGACATACATGTTAATACAGAAACAAGACCCGAGTGTGCTTGTATTACAATGGAACACATTTTGTCAACATCGCTTATAAATGTACAGTTAATATTTGAAATTAAGAAATACAATTCACTTATAGCAAGGATTTATATCTCATATACGTCCTTGCTTATAGTTATAATAATATGCATATTCAGTACATGTATTTAGAACCATGCATACCGGTAAATATTTTGTTCAATCTACTATACATTTTGTGGATTTAACTCGGTATATTCATTTGTTCACAGCACGTTTCTATGTCATCATCTGTAAATATTTTACGATGATTGGATAAGACGTCATAAGTTGTAATATCTTGTGCCTAATCCCTTTGTATTTATCAAGGTAATACAAAATATGTAATTCCTCTGTACACCAGAGCGAAATTCACAAATAATTACAAATGTATTCATCTTTCAGTTTCTTATAATTAAAGTATCATTTTGTTGGCTGCTACTGTATAGGATGCCGAATTTACGGCAGTGTCTAACTGAAAATCGAAAATCAAATAAAAGATTTAAAAACAATATACCGTATTTCTGTATTATCTGTTACCTAGTAAATGGACAAAAACGAACGATCAGTAAGAAAATGTCAGTACAGATTCAGCTCAGGGAGGTTGACACGTGCAGTAAAAAACTTATTTCTGCCATTATAACACACATACACACACACATATTTATATACATTAATAATTTATTTAGGTCAGTCAACAAACATTTTTGACAGAAATTATAACAAACAGTATCTCAAATGAATCAATACCTTGCCAAAACAAAAACAAAACAGTTACAAATCAGCGAACATACGACCGCTGCCGACAACCAACTTTACAGGTAAATTTTAGCCATTCGCCATGATCCCTGCTGACACTCGGTGACCGATCGTGCTACGATCGCGGGGGATCGCGGAGGTCATCGCAACACGCGATGGTCACGAGGATACTCGGTGACGGAACCTCGGTGATACATCGGCCCATCGCGGGGGATCATCGCAACCCTTTGATGGTGACGACGCGTCGCGCCAGATCACCGTGATGGGAGGATAATCAATGATTTTAATGGACCGATCTGTAGTATATGGTGTGCAAAACATCACAACTTGCATACCAAAACCCACAAAAGACACTTTTTGAGCTAAAGAACAAATAGACAGTACGTCAGTAGGCCTACATATTTTCTTCTCAAACCGTGAATTAAAAAATAATAATAACTAGATTTGATCGCGATCAAAACACGGGATTTCCACCTATGTGATGATAAAGTAATGTTAGCGAACACACGATTGCTTGAACGAACGGACGATCTTACTCAATATTAATCAGAAAGCGTTTCTTACGAAAGCAGTCTGGTTCAACCGAAAAACAGATTTAGGGGGAATCCCCCTTTGGGCACAAGATTTCATAGAGAGGTGAATATATAGGAGCCTGCTGATTGGATATATGTGTGGGTCGGAACAATACATGTAGATGTAAATTTTGTAAAGAATTTTGATAACTTCAATTAACCTGAATAGTAGCAAACGTTAACACGGTCCTCTATGGGAATTTATTTGGTTCTGTGATCTCAAAACGGCCGGATAGTTTCTCAAAATAGCACCGGTTGTGTTTGAACATCCGGTGTCACAGGTGACGGCTCTGCCACACACATAAAAGGTTTTTAAACCTGTCAGTTATTGTGTTTGTGCATTACTTTTATTGTTTGTTTGTTCAAATGTACGTCCTATTAACAGCTAGGGTCACGTAAGGACGGCCTCCCATGTATGCGGTGTAGCTAGTTACACATGTACGTGTATTTACGCAAACACGTGTACATTGTTCATATATACGTGTATATGTAGTGTGATAGAACGGGTTTCTATCATTGTTGCATTTATTTCTACAGTATGTATATTTGTTATTGCACTCTTCTAAGTCTTCACTTCAGTGATCTGTTTATGTATCTTGGACCCAAATTCAGGGGGAATACCGTGAGAACAGGTCTTATCTAGGGTGTGTTTGCTGTTTAGCAGTCACATTCATCAACCTAGTTGTCCTCATGATCACCCCGATGATGACCGCTGGCCGGAGTACACGTGTGGTACACGTGGGAGGTGTTTATCAGTCAGTTGAGTCTTGTCTGTTTTAAGCGGAAGTTATATTTAGTGTGTAGGTGGGTTGTTGTAGCAGCGGTTTCACCTAAATATGGTGCTCTGTCCGGACATTGACCAATCAGTGGTCACTTTGGGGTACTGGGTTGATGAGTTGTAAAACCCCAGACTATAAAAGGGGCTGCTTCTAAGGAAGCTTTGGTCTTGACTTAGGGAATAGGTAGGGAGCAGAGCCACGTCGTGCACTGTCAACAGTGCAACACTTGCGGGGTTTCTGAGCTAGACTGCAACGTGGGTCTTTACTTAGAGTGTATCTATAGCTAACGTAGGGTTTGTGTATAATTAGGGGTTGTCAGGGGCTTAGGGCTTAGGCATCCTAAGGTATCCTAGTTTACACCGTTGGTTTTATATACCTCTAGAGTTAAGAACACTTGTAGGTGGTTAGTTGGCTCCGTAGGGTGTTAGGCTTTGTTTAGGGAACGTGGTAATCACACAGGACTTAGCTAATTAGGCCTAAAGTTTGGCTATAGTTAATCTTGGATACATTGTAACTGCTTCGGCACTTATATATCTCTTATTGTTATCTGTCTTAACGGGCACTATTGTGAATCTTCTATGTAATAATTAATCTACTTGTCTTTTATATAATAAATAGTTATTTGTACCTGTATTTACCTAGTTGAGTTATTGGATTAGTGTCAGTGCTTCCGCTACATCCTAGAGATCGAACCTGTTGAGATACAGGCCTGTAACCTGTGGAGGAAACGGGATCCGGAGAAGATTTGTGACGACTGTGGACTCTGTTGTATACTAAAAATACTATACGATCACGATTTGGGACTTATACATATAACGGGAGCTACAGTCGGATCGCCCCTCCGGGTCTCTTGTGGAAAACCCTCCCTATTACAGTAGCACTTAAAACATCCCGAAAAGTATTGAAAACTAAATGTAAAAATACCTTCGAAACGGCCCGTGTGTAACGAAGATTGAGCCCAGGACAGAATTTTAACCCGGCCGCTGATTGGCTGGCTTATTATGAATTTCAAAATTAAAAATGTTTTCTGACAGGTAATTATTCCTTGATAACCGTGATATGAATTTGGAAATTCCGATTGAGATTTAGGTTCAAAATATCAATTTTGATAATGAATAGGTAAACACATTAGAATTTCAGGTTTTTTTAAAGTGCAAAAATTCTCCTTTTCTTATGAAGATCTTGGACCAATGCGGAATAACACGTACGATTAGAGTTTTAGTATTAGAATTAGATACCGATTATCTCCCTTTGGCCACATGCCACATCATGTAATCACAACTCAAAATCGCTGAAAGTTCTATACCTCCGCCATTTTGAATCATATGACATTGAAATTGGTCATTTTATGTGTCTGAAAGCATGATCTTTCACATCCAATTCAAAACATTTCACCTTTGAATTTTCATGAATTACGCTAAAATTTACGTTAAAAAATGAACGAAACGCCATATTCGGAGGTCTATATTTCCGCCATTTTCAAATTCATGTCTTTGAAATTAAAAACCTGTACAGACAATAGGCTAAAGCTTACATTTACAAAAATTCAACACTCTACATGAGATGATAAAGGCCCTACGAGCTCACAAATAACGGAAAAAAATAAGAAAATGAAACAAATTGCCATATTTGGAGAGCTATATTTCCGCCATTTTTCTATATAACCCCTTAAAAATAAATAACTTTTGAAGACAAAAGTTCATACAACACAGGTATGAAAAATCAACACTGTACATACAGGTTTAAAGGCGCTGAAACGTCTCGGGCAAGGACAAATATAAACTAAAATTTCGATTTTCGATGTCCTATATCTCCGCCATTTTGAATCTTATGACCTTGAACTTGGTCATTTTATGTGTCTGAAAGCATGATCTTTCACATCCAATTCAAAACATTTCACCTTTGAATTTTCATGAATTACGCTAAAATTTACGTTAAAAAAATGAACGAAACGCCATATTCGGAGGTCTATATTTCCGCCATTTTCAAATTCATGTCTTTGAAATTAAAAACCTGTACAGACAATAGGCTAAAGCTTACATTTACAAAAAATCAACACTCTACATGAGATGATAAAGGCCCTACGAGCTCACAAATAACGGAAAAAAATAAGAAAATGAAACAAATTGCCATATTTGGAGAGCTATATTTCCGCCATTTTTCTATATAACCCCTTAAAAATAAATAACTTTTGAAGACAAAAGTTCATACAACATAGGTATGAAAAATCAACACTGTACATACAGGTTTAAAGGCGCTGAAACGTCTCGTGCAAGGACAAATATAAACTAAAATTTCGATTTTCGATGTCCTATATCTCCGCCATTTTGAATCTTATGACCTTGAACTTGGTCATTTTATGTGTCTGAAAGCATGATCTTTCACATCCAATTCAAAACATTTCACCTTTGAATTTTCATGAATTACGCTAAAATTTACGTTAAAAAATGAACGAAACGCCATATTCGGAGGTCTATATTTCCGCCATTTTCAAATTCATGTCTTTGAAATTAAAAACCTGTACAGACAATAGGCTAAAGCTTACATTTACAAAAATTCAACACTCTACATGAGATGATAAAGGCCCTACGAGCTCACAAATAACGGACAAAAATAAGAAAATGAAACAAATTGCCATATTTGGAGAGCTATATTTCCGCCATTTTTCTATATAACCCCTTAAAAATAAATAACTTTTGAAGACAAAAGTTCATACAACATAGGTATGAAAAATCAACACTGTACATACAGGTTTAAAGGCGCTGAAACGTCTCGTGCAAGGACAAATATAAACTAAAATTTCGATTTCCGATGTCCTATATCTCCGCCATTTTGAATCTTATGACCTTGAACTTGGTCATTTTATGTGTCTGAAAGCATGATCTTTCACATCCAATTCAAAACATTTCACCTTTGAATTTTCTTGAATTACGCTAAAATTTACGTTAAAAAATGAACGAAACGCCATATTCGGAGGTCTATATTTCCGCCATTTTCAAATTCATGTCTTTGAAATTAAAAACCTGTACAGACAATAGGCTAAAGCTTACATTTACAAAAAATCAACACTCTACATGAGATGATAAAGGCCCTACGAGCTCACAAATAACGGACAAAAATAAGAAAAAGAAACAAATTGCCATATTTGGAGAGCTATATTTCCGCCATTTTTCTATATAACCCCTTAAAAATAAATAACTTTTGAAGACAAAAGTTCATACAACATAGGTATGAAAAATCAACACTGTACATACAGGTTTAAAGGCGCTGAAACGTCTCGTGCAAGGACAAATATAAACTAAAATTTCGATTTTCGATGTCCTATATCTCCGCCATTTTGAATCTTATGACCTTGAACTTGGTCATTTTATGTGTCTGAAAGCATGATCTTTCACATCCAATTCAAAACATTTCACCTTTGAATTTTCATGAATTACGCTAAAATTTACGTTAAAAAATGAACGAAACGCCATATTCGGAGGTCTATATTTCCGCCATTTTCAAATTCATGTCTTTGAAATTAAAAACCTGTACAGACAATAGGCTAAAGCTTACATTTACAAAAAATCAACACTCTAAATGAGATGATAAAGGCCCTACGAGCTCACAAATAACGGAAGAAAATAAGAAAATGAAACAAATTGCCATATTTGGAGAGCTATATTTCCGCCATTTTTCTATATAACCCCTTAAAAATAAATAACTTTTGAAGACAAAAGTTAATACAACATAGGTATGAAAAATCAACACTGTACATACAGGTTTAAAGGCGCTGAAACGTCTCGGGCAAGGACAAATATAAACTAAAATTTCGATTTTCGATGTCCTATATCTCCGCCATTTTGAATCATATGACCTTGAATTTGGTCATTTTATGTGCCTGAGAACATGCTCTTTCATATGCGCCCTTCGAAACATTTCTATGGTAAAGTTCATTTTTGACCTTTGTTTGACCTCATTTGACCCCCTAGTGAACTCGTGACCCTTGACATAATTTCTGATAACATGTAATGAGAAAAAAAACGTGAATTATCGTGATCTACATGGAGAATGAAACGTACATGTTGTGTAGCGTACGGTTATGAAATTATGAGCGTTTAAAGTTCGTTCGAAAAAAGCAGTTTTTTACGTCTGTGACCTTGACCTTGAACGTTATCCTCCAAAATCGAGAGTACATTTTAAGAACTCATGTACGTACATAACGTCTCCAAATTTCAGCGCTCTACACCTCTTATTTATTACGAAGAAGTCGTTTAAAGATTTAAAGCTTTTTGAACCCTGTGACCTTGAATGAATGTCAAGGTCAATAAAAAGGAATAAGTTCTGTAGACATTCGTCCATGCTATATCTATACAAAAATTCAAGCATGTATGTTAAGTATTAAAGGCGCTGAAACCTTTAAAATTTTTGGCGGGAAAACGCCAAAATAGCCTTTTTTCAAAGGCCTATATCTCCGCCATTTTGGATCTCATGACCTTAAAACTTGTCATTATATATTTCTGAGGGCATGACCTTTCATATTCAACTTTCAAATTTTTTCTGTGGTAAATTTCGTTTTTGACCTTTGTTTGACCCCGTAGCGAACTCTTGACCTTGACATAATCTCTGATAACATGGCATGGGAAAAGCACGCGCAATGTCACGATCTGTCTGAATAACAAAACGTGAACGATGTACAGCGTACGGTAATGAAGTTATGAGCGTTTAAACTTCGTTCCAAAAAATTGTTTTTTACGTCTGTGACCTTGACCTTGAACATTTTTGTAAAAAATCGAACGTACATTTCCAGATCTTATGTACATTCATAACGTGTCCAAAGTTGAGCGTCGTACCTTATTCCGTTCCTGAGATATCCTGCTAACAAGATTTGTGGAAATAAGAAAAAAAAAGAAAAATAAGAATAAGAAGAACTAGATTTGATCGCGATCAAAACACGGGATTTCCACCTATGTAATGATATAAGTAATGTTAGCGAACAGACGATTGCTTGAACGAACGGACGATCTCACTCAATATTAATCAGAAAGCGTTTCTTACGAAAGTAGTCTGGTTCAACCGAAAAACAGATTTAGGGGAATCCCCCTTTGGGCAGAAGATTTCATAGAGAGGTGAATATATAGGAGCCTGCTGATTGGATATATTCAGGGTATATAGGAGCCTGCTGATTGGATATATGTGTGGGTCGGAACAATACATGTAGATGTAAAATTTGTAAAGAATTTTGATAACTTCATTTAACCTGAATAGTAGCAAACGTTAACACGGTCCTCTATGGGAATTTATTTGGTTCTGTGATCTCAAAACGGCCGGGTAGTTTCTCAAAATAGCACCGGTTGTGTTTGAACATCCGGTGTCACAGGTGACGGCTCTGCCACACACATAAAAGGTTTTTAAACCTGTCAGTTATTGTGTTTGTGCATTACTTTTATTGTTTGTTTGTTCAAATGTACGTCCTATTAACAGCTAGGGTCACGTAAGGACGGCCTCCCATGTATGCGGTGTAGTTACACATGTACGTGTATTTACGCAAACACGTGTACATTGTTCATATATACGTGTATATGTAGTGTGATAGAACGGGTTTCTATCATTGTTGCATTTATTTCTACAGTATGTATATTTGTTATTGCACTCTTCTAAGTCTTCACTTCAGTGATCTGTTTATGTATCTTTGACCCAAATTCAGGGGAACACCGTGAGAACAGGTCTTATCTAGGGTGTGTTTGCTGTTTAGCAGTCACATTCATCAACCTAGTTGTCCTCATGATCACCCCGATGATGACCGCTGGCCGGAGTACACGTGTGGTACACGTGGGAGGTGTTTATCAGTCAGTTGAGCCTTGTCTGTATTTAAGCGGAAGTTATATTTAGTGTGTAGGTGGGTTGTTGTAGCAACGGTTTCACCTAAATATGGTGCTCTGTCCGGACATTGACCAATCAGTGGTCACTTTGGGGTACTGGGTTGATGAGTTGTTATAAAAGGGGCTGCTTCTAAGGAAGCTTTGGTCTTGACTTAGGGAATAGGTAGGGAGCAGAGCCACGTGGATGGTCTTTACTTAGAGTGTATCTATAGCTAACGTAGGGTTTGTGTATAATTAGGGGTTGTCAGGGGCTTACATGTAGGGCTTAGGCATCCTAAGGTATCCTAGTTTACACCGTTGGTTTTATATACCTCTAGAGTTAAGAACACTTGTAGGTGGTTAGTTGGCTCCGTAGGGTGTTAGGCTTTGTTTAGGGAACGTGGTAATCACACAGGACTTAGCTAATTAGGCCTAAAGTTTGGCTATAGTTAATCTTGGATACATTGTAACTGCTTCGGCACTTATATATCTCTTATTGTTATCTGTCTTAACGGGCACTATTGTGAATCTTCTATGTAATACTTAATCTACTTGTCTTTTATATAATAAATAGTTATTTGTACCTGTATTTACCTAGTTGAGTTATTGGATTAGTGTCAGTGCTTCCGCTACATCCTAGAGATCGAACCTGTTGAGATACAGGCCTGTAACCTGTGGAGGAAACGGGATCCGGAGAGGATTTGTGACGACTGTGGACTCTGTTGTATACTAAAAATACTATACGATCACGATTTGGGACTTATACATATAACGGGAGCTACAGTCGGATCGCCCCTCCGGGTCTCTTGTGGAAAACCCTCCCTATTACAGTAGCACTTAAAACATCCCGAAAAGTATTGAAAACTAAATGTAAAAATACCTTCGAAACGGCCCGTGTGTAACGAAGATTGAGCCCAGGACAGAATTTTAACCCGGCCGCTGATTGGCTGGCTTATTATGAATTTCAAAATTAAAAATGTTTTCTGACAGGTAATTATTCCTTGATAACCGTGATATGAATTTGGAAATTCCGATTGAGATTTAGGTTCAAAATATCAATTTTGATAATGAATAGGTAAAAACATTAGAATTTCAGGTTTTTTTAAAGTGCAAAAATTCTCCTTTTCTTATGAAGATCTTGGACCAATGCGGAATAACACGTACGATTAGAGTTTTAGTATTAGATACCGATTATCTCCCTTTGGCCACATGCCACATCATGTAATCACAACTCAAAATCGCTGAAAGTTATATACCTCCGCCATTTTGAATCATATGACATTGAAATTGGTCATTTTATGTGTCTGAAAGCATGATCTTTCACATCCAATTCAAAACATTTCACCTTTGAATTTTCATGAATTACGCTAAAATTTACGTTAAAAAATGAACGAAACGCCATATTCGGAGGTCTATATTTCCGCCATTTTCAAATTCATGTCTTTGAAATTAAAAACCTGTACAGACAATAGGCTAAAGCTAACATTTACAAAAATTCAACACTCTACATGAGATGATAAAGGCCCTACGAGCTCACAAATAACGGAAAAAAATAAGAAAATGAAACAAATTGCCATATTTGGAGAGCTATATTTCCGCCATTTTTCTATATAACCCCTTAAAAATAAATAACTTTTGAAGACAAAAGTTCATACAACATAGGTATGAAAAATCAACACTGTACATACAGGTTTAAAGGCGCTGAAACGTCTCGTGCAAGGACAAATATAAACTAAAATTTCGATTTTCGATGTCCTATATCTCCGCCATTTTGAATCTTATGACCTTGAACTTGGTCATTTTATGTGTCTGAAAGCATGATCTTTCACATCCAATTCAAAACATTTCACCTTTGAATTTTCATGAATTACGCTAAAATTTACGTTAAAAAAATGAACGAAACGCCATATTCGGAGGTCTATATTTCCGCCATTTTCAAATTCATGTCTTTGAAATTAAAAACCTGTACAGACAATAGGCTAAAGCTTACATTTACAAAAATTCAACACTCTACATGAGATGATAAAGGCCCTACGAGCTCACAAATAACGGAAAAAAATAAGAAAATGAAACAAATTGCCATATTTGGAGAGCTATATTTCCGCCATTTTTCTATATAACCCCTTAAAAATAAATAACTTTTGAAGACAAAAGTTCATACAACATAGGTATGAAAAATCAACACTGTACATACAGGTTTAAAGGCGCTGAAACGTCTCGGGCAAGGACAAATATAAACTAAAAATTCGATTTTCGATGTCCTATATCTCCGCCATTTTGAATCTTATGACCTTGAACTTGGTCATTTTATGTGTCTGAAAGCATGATCTTTCACATCCAATTCAAAACATTTCACCTTTGAATTTTCATGAATTACGCTAAAATTTACGTTAAAAAATGAACGAAACGCCATATTCGGAGGTCTATATTTCCGCCATTTTCAAATTCATGTCTTTGAAATTAAAAACCTGTACAGACAATAGGCTAAAGCTTACATTTACAAAAAATCAACACTCTACATGAGATGATAAAGGCCCTACGAGCTCACAAATAACGGACAAAAATAAGAAAATGAAACAAATTGCCATATTTGGAGAGCTATATTTCCGCCATTTTTCTATATAATCCCTTTAAAACCCATAACTTTTGAAGACAAAAGTTCATACAACAGCGGTATGAAAAATCAACACCGTACATACAGGTATTAAGGCGCTGAAACGTCTCGGGCAGGGGCAAATATAAACTAAAATTTCGATTTTTGATGTCCTATATCTCCGCCATTTTGGATCATATGACCTTGAATTTGGTCATTTTATGTGCCTGAGAACATGCTCTTTCATATGCGCCCTTCGAAACATTTCTATGGTAAAGTTCATTTTTGACCTTTGTTTGACCTCATTTGACCCCCTAGTGAACTCGTGACCTTGACATAATTTCTGATAACATGTAATGAGAAAAAAACGTGAATTATCGTGATCTACATGGAGAATGAAACGTACATGTTGTGTAGCGTACGGTTATGAAATTATGAGCGTTTAAAGTTCGTTCAAAAAAAGCAGTTTTTTACGTCTGTGACCTTGACCTTGAACGTTATCCTCCAAAATCGAGAGTACATTTTAAGAACTCATGTACGTACATAACGTCTCCAAATTTCAGCGCTCTACACCTCTTATTTATTACGAAGATGTCGTTTAAAGATTTAAAGCTTTTTGAACCCTGTGACCTTGAATGAATGTCAAGGTCAATAAAACAGCATAAGTTCTGTAGACATTCGTCCATGCTATGTCTATACAAAAAATCAAGCATGTGTGTTAAGTATTAAAGGCGCTGAAACCTTAAAAATTTTTGGCGGGAAAACGCCAAAATAGCCTTTTTTTCAAAGGCCTATATCTCCGCCATTTTGGATCACATGACCTTAAAACTTGTCATTATATATTTCTGAGGGCATGCCCTTTCATATCCAACTTTCAAAACTTTTCTGTGTTGAATTTCGTTTTTGACCTTTGTTTGACCCCGTAGCGAACTCTTGACCTTGACATAATCTCTGATAACATGGCATGGGAAAAGCACGCGCAATGTCAAGATCTATCTGAATAACAAAACGAGAACGATGTACACCGTACGGTAATGAAGTTATGAGCGCTTAAACTTCGTTCCAAAAAATTGTTTTTTACGTCTATGACCTTGACCTTGAACATTTTTGTAAAAAATCGAACGTACATTTCAAGATCTTATGTACATTCATAACGTGTCCAAAGTTGAGCGTCGTACCTTATTCCGTTCCTGAGATATCCTGCGAACAAGATTTGTGGAAATAAGAAAAAAAAAGAAAAATAAAGAATAACTAGATTTGATCGCGATCAAAACACGGGATTTCCACCTATGTAATGATATAAGTAATGTTAGCGAACAGACGATTGCTTGAACGAACGGACGATCTCACTCAATATTAATCAGAAAGCGTTTCTTACGAAAGTAGTCTGGTCCAACCGAAAAACAGATTTAGGGGGAATCCCCCTTTGGGCAGAAGATTTCATAGAGAGGTGAATATATAGGAGCCTGCTGATTGGATATATGTGTGGGTCGGAACAATACATGTAGATGTAAATTTTGTAAAGAATTTTGATAACTTCAATTAACCTGAATAGTAGCAAACGTTAACACGGTCCTCTATGGGAATTTATTTGGTTCTGTGATCTCAAAACGGCCGGATAGTTTCTCAAAATAGCACCGGTTGTGTTTGAACATCCGGTGTCACAGGTGACGGCTCTGCCACACACATAAAAGGTTTTTAAACCTGTCAGTTATTGTGTTTGTGCATTACTTTTATTGTTTGTTTGTTCAAATGTACGTCCTATTAACAGCTAGGGTCACGTAAGGACGGCCTCCCATGTATGCGGTGTAGTTACACATGTACGTGTATTTACGCAAACACGTGTACATTGTTCATATATACGTGTATATGTAGTGTGATAGAACGGGTTTCTATCATTGTTGCATTTATTTCTACAGTATGTATATTTGTTATTGCACTCTTCTAAGTCTTCACTTCAGTGATCTGTTTATGTATCTTGGACCCAAATTCAGGGGAACACCGTGAGAACAGGTCTTATCTAGGGTGTGTTTGCTGTTTAGCAGTCACATTCATCAACCTAGTTGTCCTCATGATCACCCCGATGATGACCGCTGGCCGGAGTACACGTGTGGTACACGTGGGAGGTTTTTATCAGTCAGTTGAGCCTTGTCTGTTTTAAGCGGAAGATATATTTAGTGTGTAGGTGGGTTGTTGTAGCAACGGTTTCACCTAAATATGGTGCTCTGTCCGGACATTGACCAATCAGTGGTCACTTTGGGGTACTGGGTTGATGAGTTGTTATAAAAGGGGCTGATGGGTCTTTACTTAGAGTGTATCTATAGCTAACGTAGGGTTTGTGTATAATTAGGGGTTGTCAGGGGCTTAGGGCTTAGGCATCCTAAGGTATCCTAGTTTACACCGTTGGTTTTATATACCTCTAGAGTTAAGAACACTTGTAGGTGGTTAGTTGGCTCCGTAGGGTGTTAGGCTTTGTTTAGGGAACGTGGTAATCACACAGGACTTAGCTAATTAGGCCTAAAGTTTGGCTATAGTTAATCTTGGATACATTGTAACTGCTTCGGCACTTATATATCTCTTATTGTTATCTGTCTTAACGGGCACTATTGTGAATCTTCTATGTAATAATTAATCTACTTGTCTTTTATATAATAAATAGTTATTTGTACCTGTATTTACCTAGTTGAGTTATTGGATTAGTGTCAGTGCTTCCGCTACATCCTAGAGATCGAACCTGTTGAGATACAGGCCTGTAACCCGGAGAGGATTTGTGACGACTGTGGACTCTGTTGTATACTAAAAATACTATACGATCACGATTTGGGACTTATACATATAACGGGAGCTACAGTCGGATCGCCCCTCCGGGTCTCTTGTGGAAAACCCTCCCTATTACAGTAGCACTTAAAACATCCCGAAAAGTATTGAAAACTAAATGAAAAAAATACCTTCGAAACGGCCCGTGTGTAACGAAGATTGAGCCCAGGACAGAATTTTAACCCGGCCGCTGATTGGCTGGCTTATTATGAATTTCAAAATTAAAAATGTTTTCTGACAGGTAATTATTCCTTGATAACCGTGATATGAATTTGGAAATTCCGATTGAGATTTAGGTTCAAAATATCAATTTTGATAATGAATAGGTAAACACATTAGAATTTCAGGTTTTTTTAAAAGTGCAAAAATTCTCCTTATCTTATGAAGATCTTGGACCAATGCGGAATAACAAGTACGATTAGAGTTTTAGTATTAGATACCGATTATCTCCCTTTGGCCACATGCCACATCATGTAATCACACCTCAAAATCGCTGAAAGTTCTATACCTCCGCCATTTTGAATCATATGACATTGAAATTGGTCATTTTATGTGTCTGAAAGCATGATCTTTCACATCCAATTCAAAACATTTCACCTTTGAATTTTCATGAATTACGCTAAAATTTACGTTAAAAAATGAACGAAACGCCATATTCGGAGGTCTATATTTCCGCCATTTTCAAATTCATGTCTTTGAAATTAAAAACCTGTACAGACAATAGGCTAAAGCTAACATTTACAAAAATTCAACACTCTACATGAGATGATAAAGGCCCTACGAGCTCACAAATAACGGAAAAAAATAAGAAAATGAAACAAATTGCCATATTTGGAGAGCTATATTTCCGCCATTTTTCTATATAACCCCTTAAAAATAAATAACTTTTGAAGACAAAAGTTCATACAACATAGGTATGAAAAATCAACAATGTATATACAGGTTTAAAGGCGCTGAAACGTCTCGGGCAAGGACAAATATAAACTAAAATTTCGATTTTCGATGTCCTATATCTCCGCCATTTTGAATCTTATGACCTTGAACTTGGTCATTTTATGTGTCTGAAAGCATGATCTTTCACATCCAATTCAAAACATTTCACCTTTGAATTTCTTGAATTACGCTAAAATTTACGTTAAAAAATGAACGAAACGCCATATTCGGAGGTCTATATTTCCGCCATTTTCAAATTCATGTCTTTGAAATTAAAAACCTGTACAGACAATAGGCTAAAGCTTACATTTACAAAAATTCAACACTCTACATGAGATGATAAAGGCCCTACGAGCTCACAAATAACGGAAAAAAATAAGAAAATGAAACAAATTGCCATATTTGGAGAGCTATATTTCCGCCATTTTTCTATATAACCCCTTAAAAATAAAAAACTTTTGAAGACAAAAGTTCATACAACATAGGTATGAAAAATCAACACTGTACATACAGGTTTAAAGGCGCTGAAACGTCTCGGGCAAGGACAAATATAAACTAAAATTTCGATTTTCGATGTCCTATATCTCCGCCATTTTGAATCTTATGACCTTGAACTTGGTCATTTTATGTGTCTGAAAGCATGATCTTTCACATCCAATTCAAAACATTTCACCTTTGAATTTTCATGAATTACGCTAAAATTTACGTTAAAAAATGAACGAAACGCCATATTCGGAGGTCTATATTTCCGCCATTTTCAAATTCATGTCTTTGAAATTAAAAACCTGTACAGACAATAGGCTAAAGCTTACATTTACAAAAATTCAACACTCTACATGAGATGATAAAGGCCCTACGAGCTCACAAATAACGGAAAAAAATAAGAAAATGAAACAAATTGCCATATTTGGAGAGCTATATTTCCGCCATTTTTCTATATAACCCCTTTAAAAATAAATAACTTTTGAAGACAAAAGTTCATACAACAGCGGTATGAAAAATCAACACCGTACATACAGGTATTAAGGCGCTGAAACGGCTCGGGCAGGGGCAAATATAAACTAAAATTTCGATTTTTGATGTCCTATATCTCCGCCATTTTGGATCATATGACCTTGAATTTGGTCATTTTATGTGCCTGAGAACATGCTCTTTCATATGCGCCCTTCGAAACATTTCTATGGTAAAGTTCATTTTTGACCTTTGTTTTGACCTCATTTGACCCCCTAGTGAACTCGTGACCTTGACATAATTTCTGATAACATGTAATGAGAAAAAAACGTGAATTATCGTGATCTACATGGAGAATGAAACGTACATGTTGTGTAGCGTACGGTTATGAAATTATGAGCGTTTAAAGTTCGTTCGAAAAAAGCAGTTTTTTACGTCTGTGACCTTGACCTTGAACGTTATCCTCCAAAATCGAGAGTACATTTTAAGAACTCATGTACGTACATAACGTCTCCAAATTTCAGCGCTCTACACCTCTTATTTATTACGAAGATGTCGTTTAAAGATTTAAAGCTTTTGAACCCTGTGACCTTGAATGAATGTCAAGGTCAATAAAACAGCATAAGTTCTGTAGACATTCGTCCATGCTATGTCTATACAAAAAATCAAGCATGTGTGTTAAGTATTAAAGGCGCTGAAACCTTAAAAAATTTTGGCGGGAAAACGCCAAAATAGCCTTTTTTCAAAGGCCTATATCTCCGCCATTTTGGATCACATGACCTTAAAACTTGTCATTATATATTTCTGAGGGCATGCCCTTTCATATCCAACTTTCAAAACTTTTCTGTGGTGAATTTCGTTTTTGACCTTTGTTTGACCCCGTAGCGAACTCTTGACCTTGACATAATCTCTGATAACATGGCATGGGAAAAGCACGCGCAATGTCAAGATCTATCTGAATAACAAAACGTGAACGATGTACACCGTACGGTAATGAAGTTATGAGCGCTTAAACTTCGTTCCAAAAAAATGTTTTTTACGTCTATGACCTTGACCTTGAACATTTTTGTAAAAAATCGAACGTACATTTCAAGATCTTATGTACATTCATAACGTGTCCAAAGTTGAGCGTCGTACCTTATTTCGTTCCTGAGATATCCTGCGAACAAGATTTGTGGAAATAAGAATAAAAAAGAAAAATAAAGAATAATAATAATAAGAAGAAAAAACAGAACAATAACAATAGGGATTTCCATCCTCAATGGAAATCCCTAATAATAATAAGAACTAGATTTGATCGCGATCAAAACACGGGATTTCCACCTATGTAATGATATAAGTAATGTTAGCGAACAGACGATTGCTTGAACGAACGGACGATCTCACTCAATATTAATCAGAAAGCGTTTCTTACGAAAGTAGTCTGGTTCAACCGAAAAACAGATTTAGGGGGAATCCCCCTTTGGGCAGAAGATTTCATAGAGAGGTGAATATATAGGAGCCTGCTGATTGGATATATTCAGGGTACACCAGTTAATGGTTTATGTGTGGGTCGGACAATACATGTAGATGTAAAATTTGTAAAGAATTTTGATAACTTCAATTAACCTGAATAGTAGCAAACGTTAACACGGTCCTCTATGGGAATTTATTTGGTTCTGTGATCTCAAAACGGCCGGATAGTTTCTCAAAATAGCACCGGTTGTGTTTGAACATCCGGTGTCACAGGTGACGGCTCTGCCACACACATAAAAGGCTTTTTAAACCTGTCAGTTATTGTGTTTGTGCATTACTTTTATTGTTTGTTTGTTCAAATGTACGTCCTATTAACAGCTAGGGTCACGTAAGGACGGCCTCCCATGTATGCGGTGTAGTTACACATGTACGTGTATTTACGCAAACACGTGTACATTGTTCATATATACGTGTATATGTAGTGTGATAGAACGGGTTTCTATCATTGTTGCATTTATTTCTACAGTATGTATATTTGTTATTGCACTCTTCTAAGTCTTCACTTCAGTGATCTGTTTATGTATATCTTGGACCCAAATTCAGGGGAACACCGTGAGAACAGGTCTTATCTAGGGTGTGTTTGCTGTTTAGCAGTCACATTCATCAACCTAGTTGTCCTCATGATCACCCCGATGATGACCGCTGGCCGGAGTACACGTGTGGTACACGTGGGAGGTTTTTATCAGTCAGTTGAGCCTTGTCTGTTTTTTTAGCGGAAGTTATATTTAGTGTGTAGGTGGGTTGTTGTAGCAACGGTTTCACCTAAATATGGTGCTCTGTCCGGACATTGACCAATCAGTGGTCACTTTGGGGTACTGGGTTGATGAGTTGTTATAAAAGGGGCTGATGGGTCTTTACTTAGAGTGTATCTATAGCTAACGTAGGGTTTGTGTATAATTAGGGGTTGTCAGGGGCTTAGGGCTTAGGCATCCTAAGGTATCCTAGTTTACACCGTTGGTTTTATATACCTCTAGAGTTAAGAACACTTGTAGGTGGTTAGTTGGCTCCGTAGGGTGTTAGGCTTTGTTTAGGGAACGTGGTAATCACACAGGACTTAGCTAATTAGGCCTAAAGTTTGGCTATAGTTAATCTTGGATACATTGTAACTGCTTCGGCACTTATATATCTCTTATTGTTATCTGTCTTAACGGGCACTATTGTGAATCTTCTATGTAATAATTAATCTACTTGTCTTTTATATAATAAATAGTTATTTGTACCTGTATTTACCTAGTTGAGTTATTGGATTAGTGTCAGTGCTTCCGCTACATCCTAGAGATCGAACCTGTTGAGATACAGGCCTGTAACCTGTGGAGGAAACGGGATCCGGAGAGGATTTGTGACGACTGTGGACTCTGTTGTATACTAAAAATACTATACGATCACGATTTGGGACTTATACATATAACGGGAGCTACAGTCGGATCGCCCCTCCGGGTCTCTTGTGGAAAACCCTCCCTATTACAGTAGCACTTAAAACATCCCGAAAAGTATTGAAAACTAAATGTAAAAATACCTTCGAAACGGCCCGTGTGTATACGAAGATTGAGCCCAGGACAGAATTTCAACCCGGCCGCTGATTGGCTGGCTAATTCTGAATTTCAAAAGTTAAAATTGTTTTCTGACAGGTAATTATTCCTTGATAACCATGATATGAATTTGGAAATTCAGATTGAGATTTAGGTTCAAAATATCAATTTTGATAATGAATAGGTAAAAACATTAGAATTTCAGGTTTTTTTAAAAGTGCAAAAATTCTCCTTTTCTTATGAAGATCTTGGACCAATGCGGAATAACACGTACGATTAGAGTTTAAGTATTAGATACCGATTATCTCCCTTTGGCCACATGCCACATCATGTAATCACAACTCAAAATCGCTGAAAGTTCTATACCTCCGCCATTTTGAATCATATGACATTGAAATTGGTCATTTTATGTGTCTGAAAGCATGATCTTTCACATCCAATTCAAAACATTTCACCTTTGAATTTTCATGAATTACGCTAAAATTTACGTTAAAAAATGAACGAAACGCCATATTCGGAGGTCTATATTTCCGCCATTTTCAAATTCATGTCTTTGAAATTAAAAACCTGTACAGACAATAGGCTAAAGCTTACATTTACAAAAATTCAACACTCTACATGAGATGATAAAGGCCCTACGAGCTCACAAATAACGGAAAAAAATAAGAAAATGAAACAAATTGCCATATTTGGAGAGCTATATTTCCGCCATTTTTCTATATAACCCCTTAAAAATAAATAACTTTTGAAGACAAAAGTTCATACAACACAGGTATGAAAAATCAACACTGTACATACAGGTTTAAAGGCGCTGAAACGTCTCGGGCAAGGACAAATATAAACTAAAATTTCGATTTTCGATGTCCTATATCTCCGCCATTTTGAATCTTATGACCTTGAACTTGGTCATTTTATGTGTCTGAAAGTATGATCTTTCACATCCAATTCAAAACATTTCACCTTTGAATTTTCATGAATTACGCTAAAATTTACGTTAAAAAAAATGAACGAAACGCCATATTCGGAGGTCTATATTTCCGCCATTTTCAAATTCATGTCTTTGAAATTAAAAACCTGTACAGACAATAGGCTAAAGCTTACATTTACAAAAATTCAACACTCTACATGAGATGATAAAGGCCCTACGAGCTCACAAATAACGGAAAAAAATAAGAAAATGAAACAAATTGCCATATTTGGAGAGCTATATTTCCGCCATTTTTCTATATAACCCCTTAAAAAAAATAACTTTTGAAGACAAAAGTTCATACAACAGCGGTATGAAAAATCAACACCGTACATACAGGTATTAAGGCGCTGAAACGTCTCGGGCAGGGGCAAATATAAACTAAAATTTCGATTTTTGATGTCCTATATCTCCGCCATTTTGGATCATATGACCTTGAATTTGGTCATTTTATGTGCCTGAGAACATGCTCTTTCATATGCGCCCTTCGAAACATTTCTATGGTAAAGTTCATTTTTGACCTTTGTTTGACCTCATTTGACCCCCTAGTGAACTCGTGACCTTGACATAATTTCTGATAACATGTAATGAGAAAAAAACGTGAATTATCGTGATCTACATGGAGAATGAAACGTACATGTTGTGTAGCGTACGGTTATGAAATTATGAGCGTTTAAAGTTCGTTCGAAAAAAGCAGTTTTTTACGTCTGTGACCTTGACCTTGAACGTTATCCTCCAAAATCGAGAGTACATTTTAAGAACTCATGTACGTACATAACGTCTCCAAATTTCAGCGCTCTACACCTCTTATTTATAACGAAGAAGTCGTTTAAAGATTTAAAGCTTTTTGAACCCTGTGACCTTGAATGAATGTCAAGGTCAATAAAAAGGAATAAGTTCTGTAGACATTCGTCCATGCTATATCTATACAAAAATTCAAGCATGTATGTTAAGTATTAAAGGCGCTGAAACCTTTAAAAATTTTGGCGGGAAAACGCCAAAATAGCCTTTTTTCAAAGGCCTATATCTCCGCCATTTTGGATCTCATGACCATAAAACTTGTCATTATATATTTCTGAGGGCATGACCTTTCATATTCAACTTTCAAAATTTTTCTGTGGTAAATTTCGTTTTTGACCTTTGTTTGACCCCGTAGCGAACTCTTGACCTTGACATAATCTCTGATAACATGGCATGGGAAAAGCACGCGCAATGTCACGATCTGTCTGAATAACAAAACGTGAACGATGTACAGCGTACGGTAATGAAGTTATGAGCGTTTAAACTTCGTTCCAAAAAATTGTTTTTTACGTCTGTGACCTTGACCTTGAACATTTTTGTAAAAAATCGAACGTACATTTCAAGATCGTATGTACATTCATAACGTGTCCAAAGTTGAGCGTCGTACCTTATTCCGTTCCTGAGATATCCTGCTAAACAAGATTTGTGGAAATAAGAATAAAAAAGAAAAATAAGAATAAGAAGAAAAAACAGAACAATAACAATAGGGATTTCCATCCTAAATGGAAATCCCTAAAAACAGAACAATAACAATAGGGATTTCCATCCTCAATGGAAATCCCTAATAA
>NW_027188429.1:0-22523 GCF_041381155.1 Argopecten irradians | reverse complement strand
GCATGCGTTCATGATAGTTATATAGGCATGCTACATGTATATAAAGGCATGCTACATGTATATGCGTTACCATAATTTAAGATTGATTTGAAAAAAAAAATATTAAATACTTTTAAAAGCTGTGTAAACCATCATTATAAAGATGCATGCGAATACTACTTACTCATTGATTGGTACATTATCATCACGGGGTCCTACATTCTGTAGATATTCATACATGCATACCTGAAGTACATGTATGTTCAGGCAATTCGCTTGAAAAGATGCGTGTTCAATTACACATTGTATATCATCACTTTCAACAATGAAATTGACAGCATTTATCTCACGACAACATACAGATTCCAATTCTGTAGCCATACAATGAATGTAAATTAACTGAATATCTATTCACAGCATCAAATAGGAAATTGTCTTTTGGTAATTGAATCATTAGCGTTGTCTCAGATCAATTAATGTCATTATTATACATTCCTCTGTTAAGAATATAATCCTTATTTACTGAATTTTTCAATTGTTTATCGACATAGTAAGAAATCATAATGTACATTGTTGTCGTTGATGTTGATAACTAAAACAAATTTTATTGAAATATTTGTGCAACATTATTTATATTTAGGTATATTTACAGTCAACGGTGAATTGATAGTATAAACCCCGTTGATTTCAACCAAAGGCTACTCAACTTTATTTCTCGATAGATTGAGTAGGTCACGCGCAATTTGGAGCCGCGCGGAAGAATACATGGAAGTAGTACGTGCACATTTTCAATACACATCGGGGAAAACCACATCTATAAATATAGTCGTACACACACATACTATAGTTCTGTCTTTGATACATTGTATACATGTTGTGCGTATTGAAAACTCGCATTAAATAATTAAAATGTATGTTGTAAATGAAAAGGCAAAGCCTCAAAAACCATGTATGATAAATACATTGTTTAAATAAAACAAACGACCGACCATTGGCCAGTTGCCAAGTTGGCACCGGGCCAGTTTCAGTGTCCACTGACCAATGTCGTCTGCCTCTCTACAACAAGATGGACTACGGTGATTTTGAAATGGCTACGAGTTCATTATCTGAAATTGAGGAAGACGAGTTTGATATGCTACTTTCACAACTTGTTGCATCGTCTTCCGATTCAGTATCCAAATTACAAACAACATTGGTGGAGAATGAATTAAAAATGTCAGCAGATGATGAATTGCCACCCCCAGAAACACCGTGCATGAAACGTTTAAAAAAACTTCAAAAGCTTGTTTGTTTGTTTGATTTATTAACGTCCTATTAACAGCCATGGTCATGCAAGGACGGCCTCCCATGTATGCGGCG
Source organism: Argopecten irradians (assembly GCF_041381155.1). Taxonomy (NCBI): domain Eukaryota; kingdom Metazoa; phylum Mollusca; class Bivalvia; order Pectinida; family Pectinidae; genus Argopecten; species Argopecten irradians. Next base: position 21,185 of record NW_027188429.1, on the reverse strand, counting down.
TGTTGCGTGTATGTTGTGCGAGGTGAGTGTACTGGGAGACTGCGGTATGTTCATGTAGCAAGTCCGAAGATGATCTTAAAGAAATATGAAGAAATGCACCAGTCCGCATCAACAAAGGCCAATACAAAATGGGGAATTTAAATCCTACAAGGTAAGTTTTAAAGTGCAAGTAAGGCCAAAAAAATATGTCTGTTTAGGGTTACCCGACCGACCCTAATTTTTTACCCCCGACTCTAATTTTTTGTGTCATTTTTCTACGAAAAAATATTAAAAAGTCGGGATTTCGATCTCAAACTCAGGTTCTGGCCATCATTTTAGAGTGAAAGACACTAAAGAAACCCAAAAAAAATCCTCCCGACCGACCAAATTTTTTTTCTGCCAGTGTAACCCTAAACAGACATTTTTTTGCCGTATACAACAAACTAGACACGTAAACAATATCATAAATGAAATAAATTTATTCTGATTTTCTGTCATGCAAAAATATCAACATTGATTTTTTTTTTGAGAATTACAAATATTTTTTTGTAATTTATAATTACAGATTGGCACAGTGAATCATACGGTGGTCCGCTTGACTTAAAGGAAATTTCTGCTAATGAATTGAATACAAAACTTGGAAAATTCTATTGTGAGGCAAATCCTCAAGTAAACGAGAAAAAGCACAAAAACAAACAACACGAAGAATACCACAAAAACAGCATGAAGTCAATCAGAGCCGCTGTAAATAGGCATCTTTCTGACATCGGACGAAACATGGATATTGTCAAAGATTCAGAATTTAAACTGGCCAACAAATTATTGTCTGGAATGCTAAAAGAGTCAATGGTGAACGGAACATCACGTCCTACAAACCATAAGGAAATCATTGGGAACACGGATCTTGAGAAAGTGTCAACGTACCTGTGTACCGTGAGTGATAATCCTATTAAACTCCGCCTTGGTGTGTGGTATTGTATCTCTATACATTTTGTCAGTCGGGGCCTTGAATTTCACCACCAGCTGACTCGCGAGTCTTTTGATTTTATGACAGATGAGGATGGATTAGAATATACCAAACTAGCCCATGAGACACAACAAAAAAATTACCAGGGTGGTTTAAGTAAAGAAGAACCCATGGCTGACAGGCGCATGTATGCGACTCGGACCTCATCTTGCCCCGTGGCGATGTTGAAAAAATTAATTGCAAAAAACTGATCCAAACGCACAAAAACTGTTCAATCAATGTGTCAAAGAATCTATAACCTCTCCTGAATTGCACAATATCTGGTTCACAGCTAAATCCATTGGGAAGAGTACATTTGTAAATTTCCTACCGGATATTTGTAAACAGGCAGGGTGTTCGCAAAGATACACTGCACATAGTTTACGGGCCACCACCATCCAAGCTATGAGTGACGCGGGATGGGAAACACGACAAATCATGTACATGTCCGGGCACAGGAATGAAGCTTCTGTTAGAAGTTATTCCAGAAATATGGCGACTCATCAAAAGCAAGCCATTAGTTCTACGTTGTCTGCTCTAATTTCCGGTGGTTCGGAAACCAGTCACACCGCTATCCCTTTTGATGTTCCCTCTAGATCAGCTGTCAATTCATCACGTGTTCCAAGTACGACATGTACAGTTGTCGCTATGCCATCACAAAGTGCACAGACCGGCATAGAGTCGTTTTCTCAATCAACGGTGATGTCATCTGGTTCATCAGGAATGCTTACCAACTCGTCTTTCTCAAACTGTTCCTTTAACTTCAACTTTTCAAAGTAAACCACTGTAGTTATCCGGTGACAGTACTGCCACACTTTCAAATTTACGGCCGCGTCACTACGTTTATATCCTGCCGCGAAAAATGTGTGTAAAACGCAACCGATTCTAAAAGATTGTACCAGTAACTTGTTTTTATTAAAATGATAATTGACACATATGAAAAAGAAATTTTGTTGATATATTGGAGAAGTGACTTCAATAAAAATACTTCGTTACAACGAACTATTTTGTTTGTTTGTTTATTGAGAATTTTGCGGGAATTTCCGGCACCATATGATGGCTGTTCCAGGAAATGGAAAAACACACACGGTATTGGTCGTTTAATGTACTGTAAGTGTCCTAAGTGTGACAGATAACTTTTAATGAAAGCATAGACTGTAAATATAAGGATTAAAGTATGTTTCTGGTGGTTCTATCGAAGGATAAAGTTGAGTAGGGTATCGATATTTGTTTCATGGACCGCTTCGCGGTCCATTCCAAATATTGATACCCTACTCAACTTTATCCTTCGATAGAACCACCAGAAAGAAGCTGTCCATGAAACAAATATCGATACCCTACTCAACTTTATCCTTCGATAGAACCACCAGAAACATGCTTTAATCCTTAAATGTAAATAAGTGTTCACTGATATATAGGTTAATGTATTTATAATGTAGTAAGAGTAGACATTAATTGCTCACCATCGATGATTTGATTGTTGAAATTTAAATTATGTAAGATTTATTACAGATTAGATTCACTTACTAAAACGAAATTATCTGATGATTACCCACGAAGACATCCACGTCTATATTTAATGCCAATAAATTAAAATAATAATTTGGGTATTACAAACCATGCTGTGTTTGTAAGCCGATCCTCTTGATTACTTTCTTGGTTTTCTTGATCACCATCTGAAACATCTGGCGATCATCCCCCTCCTCCGTAGAAAGATAATTACCAGTGTTCATCAAAGGTTCAAACTGGTATGGGATAATATCCGGAATCAAACCCACGACAGATATATATCACTGTCATTGTTTTCCGTAGCAGATATTTACAAAATACTAGAAAACGGTTTTTTTTTTCACTCTATAAATATACAGTATATACAGCAGACAGCAGAGAAAAGGTGAAACTTTGTTTGAATAATTAATGTCCTATTAACAGCTATGGTCATGTAAGGACGGCCTCCCATGTAAGCGGTGTGTTATGTGTATGTTGTGCGAGGTGCGTGTTTTGGGAGACTGCTGTATATTCGCGTAGTGTCTTCTTGTATAGTGGAACTGTTGCCCTTTTTATAGTGCTATATCACTGAAGCATGCCGCCTAAAACACCAAGCAACACACTCCACCCGGTCACATTATATTGACAACGGGCGAACCAGTCGTCCCACTCCCAGTAAGCTGAGTGCTAAGCAGAAGAAACAGGAGAGGAAAGGAAAAGAAATCTAGGTTACATTCTACTCACATGACTAATATGACTTTTTCATTTTTTAAAACAGGGTTTCGGAGTTGTTCCTCATGTGAAATTTATGACTCCACGTACGTATGTATAATGTGAACAGTTACGTGAATTGATTTTTATCTAGTGCATGTAGACTCTTTAATACTTTCTAGATTATTATATTAGTTATATAGTCAGTAACTGACCCCCTATAACGGCATAAATGGTCAGTAAGATTTAAATGGGGCGAGGGCGTAGCAGTCCAACTGTCAAGCCGAAAGGACCGTCCGAACTGTTAAAAAATGATTCTTTAAGCTGGGGATCCATTTCGTACATTGCTCGACTACCGAAACACTTCCATTGATGGATTGGGCGTGTCACTGGCACAAATGTTCCTGTGTTAGAGATTAAAAACAGACATACCGACTACAACAAAGTTGTTAGAGCAATCATCAACAAACAAGGAGAAACTCAATTAGGCAAGTAAAACCAAAAAGCAATTATGACAAACACGCGGGTTGAAACCTCTCCATGAAGGAGATAACGTTCTCATCCAAAATGATAACAAGGACATAGTCATTCAGATCTCCCGCCAATGGAGAGCTAAATCAATTAATGCATTAATTTTATATGCTAGTAAGAGTATAGGGAAAGTATTTTAAAACCCAACTGCAATTGAAGAACATATACAAAACATATTTATGGTTTTTTTTAACAAAGTGAAACCAACTTTGAAAACATTTGCTTCTTTGAAAAATACCAGAATTGATCTTAGCTTTAACTAAGTTCAGAAGCTAATAGTGCGATTTTTTATTTGTTTTAAACAGCGACGAGTTACATAGGAATTAAGTGAATGTTCATAGTAATTGAGTTTGATATATCTGAGTTTTACTGCATGCATATTAAATAAAAAAGTAAAGTATAATACAAAATTAGAAGTCCTACATAAAATGTGTCTATGAAGTTTCATGGAAATATCTCTGCTGGTTTTAGAGTTGTGCTCCGGAAACGATTCTTACACAAAAATCTGCCATTTTCAGCAATGTTTCCATGGTTACAGAAAAAAGTACAAAAAGTGAAAACCTTAAAATAGCAAAAGGCACTAACTAGGACCATAAGACTAATGTGCCTATGGAGTTCCGTGCATATATCTCAATCGGTTTTCCAGTTATGCTGCGGAAACGAACCTGGTACAGTACAAAAATAAGATATTTTCAGCAATGTTTCCATGGTTACGGAAAACGTGCAAAAAAAGAAAACCTAAAAAATAGCAAAAGACACTACTAGACCATAAGACCAATGTGTGTATGAAGTTTCGTGGAAATAATCTCCACTAGTTTTAGAGTTATGCTCCGGAAACCATTCGTACGGGACGGATGGACGGACGGAACCCATTTGTATATCCCCCGCCAACGATAACAGGTGGATCGCTGGAAAAAGCGAACACAAACATTCGAATCCAAGGTCTTACGTTGTAAAGGCTTCTAATGATCGTCGATACAAACGTCATAGACGCTAGGGGACATAACCCACAGCCTTCCTCACAGGGGCAAAAGTCAGTTAGAAAGAAGAGAAAATATAAGATCCTAACTTTAGTCGCCTTTTACGATCATGCAAAAGGGGGTAGTAGGTACAATTTTAACGCCCTACCTGCAGGCCAATTTGATTGTAGATAGCGTTCCACCAACTGAAGAGGAAACACTGTAAACATGTTTCTTCCACCTAAGATTGTTAAATGAAACCGCTAGCAAAAAGAAACAAACACATCCCATCGTCTTTTAACTAGCAATGATGTCCTCCTAAAGCAAAGGAAACTTCAAGAAAAAAAGATGAAAAAGAAAGAAAAAAAACTAAAGAGGGAACAAAAGAAATTAATTTCAAAACATGGAATTTGTAAATGAGATACAATCACATACAGTAGCAGCACTTCATTTAAGTGCATCCATCCGGAGCATAAAGAGCGCACTGCCTTTACTGTCGGACCCTTGGGTTTCTACGAGTACACTCGGATGCCCTTTGGCCTAGCCAATGCTCCAGCAACGTATCAGAGACCGATGGAAGAAGCTTTGATGGGCCTACATACCAAGTTTGTTTGTTAATTAACGTCCTATTAACAGCTATGGTCATGGACGGCCTCCCATGTATGCGGTGTGTTGCGTGTATGTTGTGCGAGGTGCGTGTTTTGGGAGACTGCGATAAATTCATGTTATGTCTTCTTGTATAGTGGAACTATTGCCCTTTTTATAGTGCTATATCACTGAAGCATGCCGCCGAAGACACCAAGCAACACACACCCCACCCGGTCACATTATACTGACAACGGGCGAACAGTCGTCCCACTCCCTGTATGCTTGAACGCTAAGCAGGAGCAGAAACTACCACTTTTATAGACTTTGGTGTGTCCCGGCCAGGGGACAGAACCCAGAGCCTTCCTCACAGGGGCGAACGCTCAACTCAAGGCCAAAAGTGAGGCGGTGCCAAGGGAGGCATTAGGAAAGATAAAGTCAGTTAGGATGAATAGAAAAGATAAGATCCTAAATTTAGTCGCCTTTTACGATCATGCAATAGGGACAGCAGGTACAATTCTAACGCCCTACCTGCAGGGCCACAATTTTGAATGTACATTTTATAAGGTTTTTTCTTGGAATGTACAGTTTATAAGTTTTTTTGTTTATTTCGATCATTGCATTCTTTCCCAAATTGTAATTGCATTAGTACTTTGTATATTACTGTCGAGGACATTTCTCGAAGCAGGGGAGGATGTAGTAGAGTTACATTTATCTTATTTTAATATTAATTTATTATTACTATTTATTATTTGTATTTACTTGTTTATGTGTTTGTGCCCAGACTATGGAGAGTGAGTTTTGTAAGAGTGTGTACATCTAGTTTATTTAGTGTTACAGGTTACAGCCAGTGTGTGTTACCTGTCATGTATTTGTTATGTAAGTCTAAATGTGTGTCTATTATTTGTGCTGTCCAAAGTCCAGTCTAACTGGTCCGTCCACATTCTTGTTACCTAATTATAGTTGTAATTTCATTGGCTAGTTAGTTTTGGCGGTAAATGTGTGATGGACAGTTTGTAGTGTCTTTGTGTCAGTTATGCTTGAGACCTCGGAGTGAAAGGTTCATATTCTGCAGGGAATTCAAGGTCTCATTTCATGTAAGTTATTTTCCTTTTTTTAATTAATTATCTGGTATTTCTATTTCTAAGTTTTATATACTTTGCTAGTTGGTAATTTGGACGTATGCTATTTCTATTTGGTATATTTGAAATATCTTTGGTTTGGTATATATATTTCAAATTAGGTTTATAGATATAAAGTTCCTTTTCCTATGTTTGTAGAGTTTATGGATTGGATATTATTTCAGTTTCTCCTTGTGTTCAATTTGTAAGAAGTTGTCTATTGTTTTATTAAATAGTTTTAAACTATGCGGTTGAGGAAGGGCATGATATCAGGTAATGAGAGCTTTGGGCCACGCACAGGTAATCTATTATATATCTAATTATTTATTACTTTCTACTTAGTTACTTCTTTAAGTAATTAATCATTTTCTATAATCTAATATATATATTTGGAGCAGTTTCGTGAGTATTTACATATTAATACTTGCATAGTTTCTATTTCTATTTGTTAGAGTTCAGTAACTTAGATTAGGTTGTGAATTAATTATTTGTCATATATATGTAAAAGAATTAGATTTTAGATATTAGAATATATCCATATTTTAGAATTAGAGATATATATTTAAAGTATAGATACCTGTACAGGAAGCTGTCCCTCATACGGGCATCTCAATTTAGGGTTAACCAAAGTTAGGGAGTAAAACCTTTGGTGATTGGATAATTGTATGTACCTTTTTGCGTAGGAGTTGGGCTTCCCTGGGTCCCTGGGTAGGGGTATAAAAAGGCCTGCTCCAGCCAGTTCTAGTCGTGTCTAAGGATTCCATTTAGCTGTGACTTCACCTCCCCTCCCAAAAGCCTCCATTTGGCTGTGTCCCTTAGGTCTCCCGTGTGGACCTGTATATTTTAGTAAGGTGAGTATTTATGACCCCCCCCCCCCTTCTCCCAGTGTAGTGTATACCCATGTAGTGGTGGTTAGCTAGGGATTCATTGATAAGCTAACTCGTATGTGTAGTAGCCGTGTGTAGGGAGTAGGGGGATGAAGCTGAGAAGGTCATTAATCACATCTATTTATAGGTAGATAAGGCTGTTATAGGTGTGTCGTTTGGAGAATAGGGCTAAGCGGTGTATATAGGCATTGTATCATTATTATATATCTGCATAACCTATGGCACGCCGTTTTGTCATAAAATACATATAATACTTAAGGTCAAATCTTTTGCCCTTAAGGTAAAAAGATTTGCCGTTAAGGTCAAATCTTTTGACCTTAAGGTTAAATCTTTTGACCTTAAGGGCTAAAACGTTGAAACTGTACATAATGGCAAAAACTTTTGCCCTTAAGGTAAAAACTTTTGCCCTTAAGGTTAAAAAATCGGACAGGTAACATAATGGCAAAAGCGTTTATTTGACATTATGTCCATATTTTTTAACCTTAAGTTGTTGTAAACAAATCTTTAAATAATGGCAAATCTTTTGACCTTAACGTCAAATCTTTTGACCTTAAGGGCAAAAAATATTTTTTGTCATTATGTGTGATGTCCTTAATGTTGATATACCACTTACTGGGAATGGAATCATCCAATTGTTTGTTGTTCAGAATTAGTATTCATTTCATTAAGGGGAAGGGGAGTCATTTTTGAGATAAGGTGTTTCTTCAATAAACAGTATCAGCGATGGACAATGAGGTTTCAATGTTTCAATAATTCAAGAATCTTGCAGTATTTTTCATTTTTTGAAGGGAAATGGTAAAATTTTTATTATCGTCTTAAGTATAAAATAGTCCAAACAGTTTTTTGACCTTAAGGGCAAAAGATTTATTTACCTTAAGGGCAAAAAATGTTTTTGACCTTAGGGGCAAAATATTTATTTACCTTAAGGTTAAAAAAGTTTTTTGACCTTAAGGACAAAAGATTTTTTTGACCTTAAGGGCAAAATATTTTTTTGACCTTAAGGGCAAAAGATGTATTTACCTTAAGGGCAAAAGATTTATTAACCTTAAGGTTAAAAAAAGTTTTTTGACCTTAAGGGCAAAAGATTTATTTACCTTAAGGGCAAAAAAAGTTTTTTGACCTTAAGGGCAAAAAAAGTTTTTTGACCTTAAGGGCAAAAGATTTATTTACCTTAAGGTTAAAAAAGTTTTTTGACCTTAAGGGCAAAAGATTTTTTTGACCTTAAGGGCAAAAGATGTATTTACCTTAAGGTTAAAAAAGTTTTTTGACCTTAAGGGCAAAAGATTTATTTACCTGAAGGGCAAAAAAGTTTTTTGACCTTAAGGGCAAAAGATTTATTTACCTTAAGGTTAAAAAAGTTTTTTGACCTTAAGGACAAAAGGTTTATTTACCTTAAGGTTAAAAAAGTTTTTTGACCTTAAGGGCAAAAGATTTATTTACCTTAAGGGCAAAGGATCTATTAACTTAAGGTTATTTGACCTTAAGCAAGGGCTAAAGATTTCTTGAATATACAAGTTACAACTTGTTTTATTATAATTGTAGCAATACAAATGAATTATAACTAGATAGACTTCTAGTGTCAATTAATGAACAATTTTGAAAACAATTTTGTTAAATTATTTTATGGGATTTTCAATTTTCATCAGTTGTTTGGTGTTTTCATTGTTTTTTTTCAACTTTTAAAGGACTTAAAATTTCATTTCCCTAGGTGTTTCATGTTGTTTAGTATGTGGACAAGTCCATTATGTGATTAGGGGTATGAATAGAATAGTGACTTCTACAGATTAATTATTTGCCATTATGTACATTTAACCTTAAGGGCAAAAGATTTGACCTTAAGGGCAAAAAAGTTGTTTGACCTTAAGGTCAAATCTTTTGCCCTTAAGGTGAAATGTACATAATGGCAAAAAACGTTTTTTGCCCTTAAGGTCAAAAGATTTGACCTTAAGTATTATGTGTATTTTATGACAAAACGGCGTGCCATAATAACCACAGTTACATTTAAGTCTAATAAATATATGTGTCATACACATTTGCATTGCCTTTAGTCTTTCTGTCATCCAATGGTATCCTTTTTGGTAAAGCTAACAAATTAAGCCCGGACAGAATCTTGGGCCCCCGAACCTGGGTTGACCTTACACAGTGACGGTGTGTTCGTACACGTGTGGGAAATTCCTCGCGCGTGTGACGAAAACTGGTACTTTTACATATATATAATTGTGGTTATTCGTATGTGTGACCTTATCTTAAGCGTGATGCATTAATTCTTTATTTTGGTTATTTATATTATCAGATGCATATGTAGAGTTGCGTCCATTTAGTATTTCTATTATTGTATACTGTGGGTATTGCTCAGTGTTAAGTGTAGTTTTATGTCTGTTTACATAGTATCTATCTTCATCATCATTATTGCCTGTCATTGTCTGAGTGTTGAAGTAAATAAACGAACTGATCACGACCGGGTATTTGCCTCTGTCATTAATACTACTACGGTTACACACACCCCTCGTGCTTTACATACACTGCACACATGGGTGGCCGTTGTTACAGGGCCCTGTCTGTTAATGGACGTTAAACTAATAAAAACAAACTCGGCTTTATATACATTTAGCATTGTAGTGTTCTTTGGGCGAAATGACTATATACACCAACATAATTCTGACAGCTTTTTCAAACTATTCTATCCCCAGTCGAGATTCCGGTAGCAGCTATTTGATTGGTCATGTCCAAAGGTCACCAGAACGTGACCCATAATGGGACCCATAATGGGATGTTGTCAGATGCTCTTATCAAACGCAGTGATAATAAAGATCTGTATTTTAATCAGATTGATACCACATGTAATTCAGATTAAATGCATTTTCTGCACGTTGCTTTATCAATTGCTAACGCCATTTCGCCCCAACATACATAAACGATTGGCTTTGATGTGCTATTTGAGCGAGATGACTACGAAGAGGGAAATAATTAAGACAGATTTTCAAACTATTTCGTCCCCTGAATTTTGCCACCAGCAATTTGATAGGCAATTTCCAAAGGTCATCTGGACATGACCCAAAATGGGAGTTTCTAACGTAGGGATAACAAGGACAGTCATTCAGATTCCCCGCCAATGGAGATATCAAAGCTGAAGTAAGTTTGATTGTGGAGACTAATGTCACGAGAGTGATTATAATATGGGTATTTGTTCACGAGTACATAAATAGAATCCAACAGCTATAAACAGTTGACAATATTTATTACACACAAACGGAGACAGATAACCCTGAAATAAAAAGAACAATACCTGACAATATGTAGGGACACATAAATGAACATACTACTATATCTTCTATATTTATACTGTAAGGTATAAAATATAAACATGTATCTATTTATTATATTATAATAGTAAATTGTATTTTAATATCCGAGTTACATATATTTACAAATAACATTTAATTTACCGTCACTTGACTCTATGCATTGTCCTAACCTGACCGACCACGTGCGGTCCTTTGTTATACATAATATAAAGCTTTATGGACAAGTTATTTAAAAAAGTTTTAATTATATAAAGTATAATAATTATATTGCATAGTGAAGATTTGGTTTGGTTCTTTAATTAACGTCCTATTAACAGCTATGGTCATGTAAGGACGGCCTCCCATGTATGCGGTGTGTTGCGTGTATGTTGTGCGAGGTGCGTGTTATGGGAGACTGCGGTATATTCATGTTGTGTCTTCTTGTATAGTGGAACTACTGCCCTTTTTATAGTGCTATATCACTGAAGCATGCCGCCGAAGACACCAAGCAACACACCCCACCCGGTCACATTATACTGACAACGGGCGAACCAGTCGTCCCACTCCCCGTTTGCTGAGCGCTAAGCAGGAGCAGAAACTACCACTTTTAGTGACTTTGGTGTGTCTCGGCCAGGGGACAGAACCCAGAGCCTTCCTCACAGGGGCGAACGCTCAACTCAAGGCCAAAAGTGAGGCGGTGCCAAGGGAGGCATTAGGAAAGATAAAGTCAGTTAGGAAGAAGAGAAAAGATAAGATCCTAAATTTAGTCGCCTTTTACGATCATGCACTAGGGGCAGCAGGTACAATTCTAACGCCCTACCTGCAGGGCCTACACATAGTTAAGAATAAGTTAATTACTTTATTTCTAGTTATATATTAAATAAACATACCTTTCAGTACTGTGGCCGTAAAGCACACATGTACAGGCTTCTAGGTCGTGTTATGTCCAGTGCCTATTTTCCACGTAATGTGCGGACACGCTTCCTCAAGGGTGGGCGTGCACGTGCAAGGACAGGGTCATGCAGGGTCAATGAGACACACTCAACCAATCCATTCACTCGCCTCTCATACGTCATCATAACAACTTCCACACACATATTTACATGTACAGGACATTACATGACACAGGGACATGTAAATTCAGACGATACACAGCGCATGTAGTTAAAACACCATATTATATATATGGTGAATTTAAACACCGCGACATTCTCCCCTGCAAAGGAAAATGACTCCTGGCATTTAAATGACCTAATGTTAAACATCACAATTAAAATATTCATAGGAAAATCAATGAGCAGTACAGTATCCAGTATCCAAGTGATTGGGGCAATCCCTACCTACAAGGATTAAAGGATCACTGCTCACTGAACATAATTTTTTTTTTACCAATATTAGAAATCAATATTTACAAAATTTATCACCTTGGCCAGTGTCCCAAGGTAATATCCAGCATCTATAGCTTAACTAGAATTTCTCCTCTGCCAACTGAAACAAAACATTCCTGATGCGAATATAATCTAACATTTATTATAATTGAATGTAAATTGCAATTATGCTACAATTCTACTTTTGTTTGTTTGTTTGTTTGATTTATTAACGTCCTATTAACAGCTATGGTCATGTAAGGACGGCCCCCCATGTATGCGGTGTGTTGCGTGTATGTTGTGCGAGGTGAGTGTACTGGGAGACTGCGGTATGTTCGTGTTGTCTTCTTGTATAGTGGAACTGTTGCCCTTTTTATAGTGCTATATCACTGAAGCATGCCGCCGAAGACACCAAGCAACACACCCCACCCGGTCACATTATACTGACAACGGGCGAACCAGTCGTCCCACTCCCTGTATGCTGAACGCTAAGCCGGAGCAGAAACTACCACTTTTATAGACTTTGGTGTGTCTCGGCCAGGGGACAGAACCCAGAGCCTTCCTCACAGGGGCGAACGCTCAACTCAAGGCCAAAAGTGAGGCGGTGCCAAGGGAGGCATTAGGAAAGATAACGTCAGTTAGGAAGAAGAGAAAAGATAAGATCCTAAATTTAGTCGCCTTTTACGATCATGCAATAGGGGCAGCAGGTACAATCTAACGCCCTACCTGCAGGGCCTATTCTACTTAATAAATGGTAAACCATAAGGTAATACACATTAGTAGCTGTAGAGATTAAATATAATTTTCACAATCAGGAGTGGTCTTGCTCACTATGACATTCTCCCACTGCTCTAAATGTCTAAACGTAGACCTCAGACCCAGAATTTGATGGCACCAAGGTTTCCATGAGCCATTATCCATACAACTTAGGAGGTTTACAGGCTCGTCTGGACCTTGTAGCTTGAACTGAGTCTTGTGTCTGACCAACACTGCGCATGCCTGCAGCGTTAGAATTTCGACACACACCCCTGGTACCCTGTTTCGGAGAATTCCCTGTACCAACAATATTTGGTTGCACTGGTCGTTGCGCGCCAGCGACAGTGCGCCTGGGTCTCCTCGCAGGAATGACGTACCTGGGTGATTGATTTCCATCATAATCTGAGCTATCAGAGTCAGTAGTGGAGGAGGAACTCTCATCAAACTGTACCCCGGGGTTCTTATTCCGAGTTGTCTCCCTTGGTTCATCAGCACCCTATGTTCTATGTAGCCACATGAAAGGGAGGAGCAGGTTCCTATGCACAGTTTTAATAGGTCCCTGTCCCGACTCTTTCCGGATCTTGTATACGGGCATATCAGCATTTGGTATACTAAGGATAATGTAGGGATCCTTAGCCCATTTATCAGCTAATTTCTGTTTGCCACATATATCTACGTTCCTCATCAGAACCCGGTCACCTACTTCTAGAGTAGCTTCTCTAACTCCCCTATCGTACCTATCTTTGTACCTCTTACCCTTCCTATCGCTTTCAGCTGAGGCAGCTTTGTAGGCAAAGTCTAACCGACGCTTAAGCTTTTGGGCATAGTTCTGGCGACTCCCTACAGTCTAAGAATCTGTATCGATGCCTAAAAATGCATCTACACGAAGTCTTGGGTGCCAACCAAACATTAGGTAATGAGGGGAATATCCAGTGGTCTCATGTTTTGTAGCATTATATGCGTGAACAAGAGGAGCCAAGTAAGATTTCCAATTGGATTTTTGTTCTTCCTCCATTGTACCTAACATTTTTAGCAAAGTTTAGTTGAACCGTTCAACCATGCCATTGCCCATATGATGGTAAGGGGTAGTTCTCGTTTTATCCACTCCAGCTATCTTGCAATGTTCCTTGATAACTTTGCTTTCAAAATTCCTACCCTGGTCACTGTGGATTCGGGCAGGAAAGCTGTAGTGGACAATGAATTGTTCGTACAACACCCTGGCGGTGGTACTCGCTAACTGGTTCCTGGTTGGAATTGCCTGGGCATAGCGGGTGAAATGGTCAGTTATAACCAGCACATTTTCATAGCCCCCCTTTGACCTTTCCAAGGTCAAACAATCAATGCAGAGTAGTTCCATTGGTCGAGAACTTTGGATATTAACCAACTCTGCTTTTGGGACAGTAGGGGTTTTTCTACGAATACACCTACCACAGCTTTCGACCCATCTATTTACCTCGGCATCAAAGCCAGGCCAAAAAAACGATGCCAACCAGTTTGTTCGGTCACGTCCCTGATGACCGACATCTTCATGCACTCCCCTGAGGACCTTCTCTCTATATGCCTCAGGAATGACTAGCTGCTGAATAGGGTCATTATCAATAGGTGGTGTTTCTATACAACAAACCATTACGCAGTTCAAACAGCCGCCACTCCCGCATATACTGCCGCCCTGACAAAATGTATAACCCTCTTGAGATGTTTATCTAAGGACTGTTGTTTTTCCCAATCAGAATTTCTGAATTTCCCACACCAGAGAGTTTTATATTACCCAGATCTAGAGTGTCATTCTCTGGTTCTAGGGATGATGTGTTCGAGAGTACCGCAGTTTCAGCTAATGGCAATTCCTCTCTCGTAGTCAAACAAGCACAGGAAACTGCTCTCACAACATCTGGGAAAACTTCCTCTAGCTGATATGGTCGCCTTGATAACCCATCAGCGTCCCCATTAAGACGGCCCGCTCTATAGACTAATTTGAAGTTATAGTTTGAGAGTGAGGCTAACCACCTATGGCTTGCTGCGTCAAGCTTTGCAGTGGTCGTCACATAGGTTAGAGAGTTATTATCTGTACGTACCTCAAAAGTGTTGCCATACAGGTAATCATGGAACTTGTCAGTGAGGGCCTATTTGAGACAAAGAAATTCCAACTGATGAGCTGGGTAGTTCTTCTCGCTGGGACGTAATCCTCGACTAGCATACGCTATTACCCGTTCATGGCCCCCTTGATTCTGGTACAGTACAGCACCTAAACCTTCTATTGAGGCATCCGTGTTAACAATGAAAGGCTTAGTAAAGTCCGCATATGCTAACACTGGTGGAGATGATAGAAGACCAACAATGGTATCAAAAGCCTTCTGTTGACTATCACCACATACCCAGGGAATCTTTTTCTTTGGCCCCTTAACATTTTTGTGGGTACAGTGTCCAACAAGGAGATCGTTTAAAGTTTTATGACTTCAGCATAATCCTTAATGAACCTCCTGTAGTACCCTGTAAAACCTAAAAAAGAGCGCAAGGTTTTGACATTGACTGGTTCCGGCAGTGTCTTTAATGCTGAAAGTTTCTCTGGGTCAGTTTGAATTTCTTTCTCAGAAACTATGTGGCCCAGATAGCGCACATGAGTTTTAAAGAACTCGCACTTAGACCCTTTCAGCTTTAAGCCATGTTTCTTAAGCCGTTCCAACACACCTTCCAGGTGTTCCTCAAAGGTGTCTGAGAATATGAGAATATCATCTAAGAAAATTAAACATTCCTTAAGATGACTCTCACCCATACAGGCTTGCATTAATCTCTGAAATGTCGCAGGCGCATTAGTTAGACCAAACGCCATGCGGTTACATTCAAAGAAACCGAGTGGTCCGACAGAAAAAGCTGTCTTAGCCTTGTCCTCCTCTTTGATTTCGACCTGCCAGTAACCAGATCTCAAGTCCAGTTTACTGAAGTATCGCGAATAAGGGAGTCCATGGTTTCCTCCATCCTTAATGGTTTTCCCATTGAGTTTACGCAAATCAATGCAAAATCTCAGGGACCCATCTTTCTTTCGAACGAGGACCACATTCGAACAGTAGGGACTGTGAGACTCTCTGATTGCGTCAGAGTCTAACATCTCTTTAAGATGTTGTCTCACTTCCTCATACATTCCTGGTGGAATACGACGATACGGTTCCTTAAATGGAACATCGTCTGAGAGTTTAATCTCATGCTGCACCAGGTCTGTCTTCCCCAAATCCTTTGGTGATTTGGAGAAAATATGCTGCCACCTACCCAGTACCTGATATACTCTCTCCAACTGCTCAGGAGTGAGTTATCCCTGTTTATCGAGACCCCCAGTTTGTCCCACCATTCCCCCTCAGTCTTAGAGGATTCAGTATCCTTACTAGAGGGTTCTGGGGACCACCTGTCCATTACCTTAACGTCTGTGAGATTACAGAGAGGCGATTTTGGTGATATAGTAATCGACTCCGAAGACAGAATACAGATCCGGACTGGTACTCGTTTAAATCTTCCAGGTGCACATTCGAGTGACACTACCCTTGGACACACAACAAGGTTTCCAGATTGCAGAGAACTGCCCTGTTCTGATATAGCCGTACTAAAATCACCATGCTTGCGTACCAGGCCATGGACAGTCTTTACCTGGTTTGGACCTATGGACACTGGGTATGTATTGGCAGATTTCACCACCATGGGATTATTAACACACAAACTATCTACAGCAGACTGCCAGGCATCTGAATATGTAGAATCAGAGCCAGTCTGTTGTATATCCCTACACATACGAATGATATTTGTGCCAACAATCACAGGAACTTGTCTGTTATAGTTGGTCATTGGTGTTACCAGCATAGGTACACAAACTTCACAATCAGACAGAAATGGAATAGTGATATCTGCCTCAATATATCCTAAGTATGGTAATTTAGACCCACCTGCTCCAAATACCTTAAGATCAAAATCTTTGATATCCATTAGAACAGGCTTAGGATTCAGAGATTTGTAACATCTCTCTGAGACACAAGTGATCATAGAGCCACTATCAATGAGAGCAGAATATTTCTTTTCCCCTAGTATGATATGGTCAACATTAGACCAACCAACGATTCTATCATACAGAGTACTGTCTGCACTATTAGTGTTATTCGGGCTTGTCCTAACTACACCATCCCCCATCTGCCCTACAACAGGGGAGGTTACTCTTTTGGCTCAGGGTTTTGGCTTTTCCTGCTGAGGGTTTCTGGGCAATACCTTTATTCTGTTTCTGGTACCCATCGCTGCGTCAAGCCTTCCCTTTATTTTGGTTTGCCCCAGACTTACCATTACCCTCAAGCTTCTTTTCCAGGACCTTGATTTTGCTCATTAAGGCACTTACCTGGTTAGTGAGCTTGTCAAGTTTCGTGTCACTCTCTGAAACTTGTACAGGGTTATGCTGAGCTTTAGCCTTTTAGACTTATTGGTTGCCTTCTGAGCTGGGTTAAGCTCCAGGTCTACCGCTCTGACTTCCCTTAACAGCAAGTCATATAATTGAATGGAGTCATACTTGTGACGCGTCTGGCCTTTCAATTTGTCACAGCGTAAGCCAGTCCAAAATTTGGATCGGAGCATGTCGTCTCTGGCTGCAGAGTTTACATGTCCACTGTTAATGGTGAGCTGTAACAGTGCCTCGAGTCTGCACCCATAAGCGGTGACAGACTCACCTTCTTTCTGTGTAGCAGAGTAAAACTGCTATAACACAACTTCATTAGAAGCTACGTTACCAAAGAAGGTGTCTAGTTTCCTTAAAATCTCAGACAAAGTTGCCCTAGGACCTAATTGTATAAGTGTCTGACGAGCAATACCCCTGAGTGATTTCCTGATGGCTTGGAGAATCAACTCTTCTGACGGGTGCTGTCGGATGCTAAACACCTTACCTCATACCGCCCACCCTCATAGGTGGTTTCACCACGCTGAGGTGACGCATCTCCAGAGAATGTGGAGATTTTCGGAACTTGAGGTAAAAGGTGTGTATCCCTTCGTTGAGGTGGTGGAGTGAGTGGAACTCCATATCCTCCCCTCAGCCCTGAAAATGGAGAATCACTAGGGTCATTACCCTTTGGAGGTAAAGCAGTACTAGTATTCACTCCCTCCCCACGTCCTACAAAATCAAATTTATAACCTGGGGCACCTACCATACCTTTGTCACTATTTGACTTTACCTGTGCAGGCAATACCGAGGCTGCAGGAGTCTTGACAGAACCAGGATCGTTTTGGCTCAACATACTGTCATACTCCACCTTGGTAAACAGGACATAGCCGTCATTCTGGCGCAAAAGGCTAGCCATGAGATCATAGTCTGCCTGGTCCAAGTTGGATGATCCTGTGTTTGGCTTTGACATTGCCATGTTGTACAAAATACAAATTGAAATACAAAGTAAAAGTTAATAAGACAATGAATATAAAAGATGAAATAAGAAGTACAATATCTAGTATCAAAGTGATTGGGGCAAGCAATCCCTACATACGAGGAATACAAGATAACCACTTAATCATACAAATACAAACTTAAAGCTGACAATGCAAGTTAAAATTATTAACATGATTTTTTTTTAAAATAAGTATACTCGTTTTTCCAAGAATCGTTTATGAGACATTCCCCGGTTGAGGACAGCCATTTTTGTTTTACACTCCGACGACTCACCGACCCCTATATAAAGCGCGTGAATCGACACACGTGCGCTCATTCATGTACCTATACACCTAGCAGTCCACAGGTTATATCACCTACAAATAGGTAAACAAAACCCTCGCCTGTAAAACTATATCGGACTTTTTTTTAGCAAGAAAACATGTCAACTCCTCTAAGTTGTCATTTAGATGTTTCTCAAAATAAAATTCCAACGCAAGTGAATAGAAATCCAAAAATATCATCGTACCCGACGCACTCAACTGACCATATACACGTGACTATGTACCTGACCCGAACGAGCGACAACTATCAAGGACACACACGTGTCGTTGTACATGTACGTGTAAAACTTAGTGTATATTGAAGTGTTTTATTAGTTCGTATTGGACATATGTTGGGATATAGCTGACAACACATTCATCTATTACTTCAATGAAATATTGTCAGGTGAGTGCAGTGTTTATTTTCAATTTGACATTGTTATTTCCAATATCGGGGCATGTGTATCTGAGACAAGATATGTTCAGAATGATACACGTGTGTCAAGTGTCCCGTGCTTTATATAGGGGGTTGACCAGTGAAGGTTACTAAGCAGAGCAAAAGAAAAATGGCTGACACTTCCTTAGATACCACACTGTCATAACTAGGGGATGTCTCAGAAACAATTTTTGAAAAAAAAAAATTTCGTTAACATTTTTTTTTTAATTTCAACTGCATGTTTTTAACTTGCATTGTCAGCTTTAAGGCAGAAATTTAAACACAATATGTACAAATAGAAACAACAAGTCTTTTCATCCAACACCTAGCTAGTAGTGGAGTAGGGTGGATTCCGTCCTTGTACAGACTAAAATTCAGTGAAACCCTGGATTTATCCTGGTGTTTCGCTTTCCTGTACCTTACCAATTCCAACCTGAGATGAGGTGAGCTGACACAAAGTCTATTATTGACTTGCGTAAGGAACCTATTCAGTTACAACACCCTGTCATTAAGGATGACATCTTGATGTTGGAATGGTTCTGTCCCCTGGCCGAGACACACCAAAGTCTGTAAAAGTGGTAGTTTCTGCTCCTGCTTAGCGCTCAGCAAAAAGGGAGTGGGACGACTGGTTCGCCCGTTGTCAGTATAATGTGACCGGGTGGGGTGTGCTGCTTGGTGTCTTCGGCGGCATGCTTCAGTGATATAGCACTATAAAAAGGGCAACAGTTCCACTATACAAGAAGACACAACATGAATATACAGCAGTCTCCCGAAACACGCACCTCGCACAACATACACGCAACACACCGCATACATGGGAGGCCGTCCTTACATGACCATAGCTGTTAATAGGACGTTAATTAATCAAACAAACAAACAAAAAATGTTGGAATGAATCAGGATTTGGATGTCCCTTGGATTTGTTCCACTCTTGGATAGAGTATGAAGGGATCTCCAAAAATACAAGTTGTACAGTAGGAAAATTGGAAACAATGGAAACAAACTTGTTGATAATAGAATGCAAATCAGAATTTGTAAATTCAGAAGTCTGGTGTCTTAGACTAATAAATTTCCCTTGTTTGACAGTAAGGTCGCATGTACCTAGCCAAACATATAACACAATATGTGGATAAGAAATTACTTTGACTGGGAGTTCAGTCTCTAGCCAATGAAGAAAATGAGTAAAACGACCACCTGGTTGACAAATAAATTCAATATTACAACATAAATTTTGCAATAAATCCAAATGACGTTTCAGGTAAAATCCCTTACTACTTGTAAGTACAATAGGTTTCTTCCTTATCACCACATGTGGTATAGGTTTATCAATAAATTTCTGTAGTTAAATACAACTCATAACCTACAGAGTATTGAAATGGGTATATGATATATACTAATAATATAGATGTAAACCTGTATAATCTAAGATAATATACAAAATTTACCCAGAAAAGTATACTACCTATACTTAAACAGATTCAACAGAATATGTAGAAGTATCGATTACATATATATATCATACAATGCGCTGACATAAAACACAATGGACAAATACAACATTTACAAACCAATCTTCAGCAGCAGTTTCACTCGGCTCTTGATCTTCTGACACAATCCTCAAATTCTGCTACGGTGCAGTGCAGTGTGTGCAGTGTTAGTAGGTTGGGATTGTTAGCTGGGAAGCAAGCATGCAATATATGTAAATATAAGATAGTTTGAAATGTAAAGAAATATAAAAGTTTATCACATTTTACAGATTTAAATTTGTAGATGAATATCTATAAATTTTATAAAATGTTTACGATTATGTTGTTATTTATCTATTTATATAGTTAATTTAGTTATATTAGATATGATTTAGAGTATTTTATGTAGTATAATTAGATACACTAGCATTTATATGTTTAAATCTAAGTGAACATTTAAAAGTTAGTTATGTTTACCACGCTATGAGAATATGAGAATAGCCTACAGCATGAAAATAAACATGAAACATCAAACAAATCAATAACAAATGCAATGAATAATATCAATAGTGAATACAAATGACAATGTAAACAAAAATATGTAAATATTTAAAGTCAAAGATAAACACGGGAACGATAAATGTCAACACTTGGAACGGCTCTCCACTGGACGATACAGAATGACAATCAGTTACAATCCAACGACGACAGCAGGAACTCCAAAGTAAACAGGATGACGACGACACAATCACGAATCCATAATGACAAG
The DNA here is from genome assembly GCF_041381155.1 of Argopecten irradians. Lineage (NCBI taxonomy): Eukaryota > Metazoa > Mollusca > Bivalvia > Pectinida > Pectinidae > Argopecten > Argopecten irradians. The sequence goes on along the minus strand of NW_027188429.1, from coordinate 140 downwards.
TCGAAAATAAAGACGATGACAATCACAGGTAAACAGAAGACATCACAACCGGAAGCACATGTTGAATCGATGAGGTATCAAGTATAGAGTGATCTCCACCTGACCATGTTTTCCGGTCCTCTAGCTCGTATCACGTGATC
>NW_027188428.1:0-22605 GCF_041381155.1 Argopecten irradians | reverse complement strand
GATTGGCTTGGAGTGCAGAAGATTTTTTTATATTTCAAATCAATCCACTTTCTCCAAGTCTAAAATTCACCAACACCATCCGGCTGGCTGCCAGAAATCTGCACTGTTGATTTATTATCAACCCTGAAGAATCTTCCACAGGACGTTACTTTATTCATTTTTTGCTCGACCAAGTTTAATTTTTTATTCCTCACAAGTTGTTATTTTCCCTTCGAATAATCCATTTCCAGGTATCTCTGTCTGCCTTTGGAATATTGGAATATAAAATTTTTTGGGATTTGAGTCGTGGTGGTAACAGGCAGTTTAGGAATTACGGTCGAAATGATTTGTCCCAAAAACTGAATGCACCTCATCTCGTTTTCTTTTCTTTCAGTCTGCCAAATATCTGAATGCCAGCTTGTGGGTTTAGTAATGGATGAAATTTTCCTCAGCTGGTCATCCTCTAAAGGTAATCTGTTATCTCGTTTCATCTAACTGCGAGGTAGTTATGTTTCTTGGTGCTTTACATTGACAGCCTTCGGGACCACAATATTTCCTGTGCTATTTTGGAAGTTGGTGTCGAATTTGATATTGTTCCTTGAGCTTTTCCACACTGTTTTTTGATTGTTTGTGCTTTGAATTTACACTTGATTACTTTGATGGCATGAGAAGTTGTTCATCTTTGGTAAATTCAGTTGAAAGACAATCCAGCTATGGTTGATGTTGTCAAAATCCCACACAGATGAGGTGATGCATTTGACTCCAAAACACTCATTCGCAACCCCTCCTGCATGGCAATCTGCCATGCCAGCAATGAGCCTCTTCTACACACTCCCCCCCACTCCCCCCCCCACCGTATGAAATTTGTGCAGGCGAATTTATTCATCCCAGTATTCTTCTGGCTAAATGAGGTTATTGTGTTGCAATGATGACGATCTTCCTTTTCTGCGATTCTAGAAAGAAGCTGAGATACATCTTGGGAATAATGTATTTGTCCGTATTAACTGTAGTTGATGCCAGTGTCCAATCCTTGTATTCATTCTAGTGAAGTTGTCGGTGGACTGAATACAGCTCCAATAAATATATCGGTATCTAGTGTGGAAATAACCGAACCATGCCTATCAGATAGTGGCTGTTAGACCGATTAAGCTTGCTCCCAAGCATTTACAGGAAATTGGAGCAGTTTGTGATATGACTGCCGAAACATGAAGAAGTAACATAATTTTTTGATAGCATGACGCCCCTTTTTGTATAGGCTATGGTACGCGATACTACGCTTGTTTCAACTCCATAAACCTCATTTTTAATGGCACACCTAAACAGCAGAAACTCATAACTATGCGAGTGTGCTATTGTTAGTCGATGCTTTTCCTTGTTTGAATTTTTGACAGTAAACCAACTTCTTTCTCTAATATACTTCTGTAATACTTCAAAAGTATGATTTTGCGCCACTCTTCTTTTTAAACATCTCGGCCCCAACCTTATACATCCATCTCTAAGTTTGGCAAATACAGAGTTAACTCCCTATCTCCAACAATTTTTAATGTAGCGCAACAACATTCGCAGACTTTATGCTTCCTTAAAACCTTGTAACAATTATGTCGGATTCCATTGAGCGGACTGTCTTCAGCACCAGTGTTTTTTGTAACATGTATGTGGTTTAGGATTTGTTTGGTGGGACTTGTAAAGTACTACAGATAATTATTTAATTTGGGACACCCCAAATATATGGAACTTGCCCAGTCTCATTTGGCCAATACTTATCGCTACTCTACTTGCCTCCCCATTGCAATTTTATGAATGCCTTTTGATGTCCATTTTTACGGACCACCCTCCGTTCGGTTTATGACACTTAGGGCAGGGGTTACTACCCAGTTTATAAGACCCTCTCGTCATTTGCTATTTGTCTTTGTGCATCCTCCCTTTCTTCAAACCTTGTTCTGCTTGTAACGCCAGGAGTCCAGCAGTCTCCGATTTCCCCTATTCAATAGGTCCATACCTCTATCTGGGATAAAAACAGGCGGAATTCATGGTTGACAAAATTCATTTAAAGTAGAGAGATGGACCATATCCAAGTAGCTATGCCATCCCCAAACTGGCACTCACATTAATGTCAAATAGTCCTGGATATTGGCATACATGCTGTATAATATATTAAATATGATTTTGGTAATGACATCCAAATTTACAAATTCAGTATCCGATGAGGACTATGATTCATGTAAGACAAGGTTTTCCTTATTTTCAATAATAGAGTTCGTGTTACCTTTTTGAATTATTAATGAGAACACAATACACAGACTACATGTCTACTATGTGCGATTCGTGTAAAAAACTACTATTGTCAAGATTTATTTTGGGTGATATTTTAAAGAAATTAAATACAGGTTTGTGTTATTTTTTTTAGGCTGTTATAAGAGGGACGACCAGATGTCATTGACTCTTTTCTGACACTAATTAATACGTGTACTTTCAACCCAAGAGTCTCTGAACGCTTTTTCATTAGCATGCCATTCTCTATTTCACTTGAGTTTCAATAAAACAATAATGACAAAACTTCCAATACCCCCGTGTCATCTACGTACCCTTCATAACCATTGAATAACTCAACTTAGAACTTTTCATTCAAATGTGAATATTTCAGGTATAGAGAACCTACATACTATGTTAAAATATAGAAGAAATGAATTCAGCAGAATCACTGTATTGTAACGGGGATCCGCCCCGGTTTTGGTTTGGTATCTACTCCGAGAAATATCGTACCAAAACAAATGAGCAGGTGCACGATGCAAAATCGCTTTAAAACTCGATAATAATTCATCGATTTATTGAACCGCTCAAAATTAGAACAGTGAAAGCTAAGATATTTAAGTATATCCAACAATTATCTGTGAAAATGAGAATAAAAGCCTCCTAACATTTTGTAATCAAACATGTAACCAGAATGGTATTTCCGGTGCACAACTGAGAAAATGCGTGAAAAATATGAAACATAACTCAAGATATCAGATGCATTTCTTTAAGATATAAGTATGTTGAATGAAGAATTACGGAAAGAACAAAACTATCTACCACTTCAAATTTATCCGTAAATACATCCTTTATGCCATAATCGGATGAATGTTAGTGAGTATGTTATGACGTAGAGTGGTATCGTGTTTGGTATGCACAAAATCCCGGTTTGTATATCCAATCGTATACGTTTTGCTAGTAAAAATTGAAATCACAAACAGGGATCCGCAAATAGAGCGTGGCATAATCCCCGCGCTTCACAGTTGTTATGAAAACCCAGATATCCAGCTCACGTAAGAGTTTTATAATAATGCGTGTAATGTAAAACAGAAAAAACCGCTTTGTGACAAAACTAAACAGTAATTTGGTATTTTGACTGTTTCCAAGACTACATAAAGGAATGGTTTGAAAAAGCAAAAGGCACACCTAGGCAACAACGTTTTCGCCAGGTAATAATAAAATCTTATTACTGAAGGCACAGAACAAACTAACAATGTATCGAAACAAGCAAAAAAGACCACGAAAAAAAATCATCTTATTTTGGTTTAGACCCATTACTAACTTATGTAGCGAAACACTTTATCGATTATTTATAATTTTTGAATATTTTAGCATATCAGCGATAAATATACATTTTCTGTGTAGATCGTTCTACGAATATTACTGACTGTAATGGCCCTAGCACGATCCTTGAAAAGGATTCCTATAATACGTCTTTCCATCCAAGGATGTTACCAAAACTGTCTTGATCTTTTCACAAGGAATGCTGTTTATAGATGTAGGGCAGTCAAACAACTTGAAATGGGGCCACAGCCAGTAAATATGGAAATTTGGATATAACTAGTTTCATAAAAATGACACTTGAATAAGCATCGTTCGTTTCGCCCTGTTACAATGTTAGATAACAACAAGGGAGAGTAATAATAGTTAATCAATGGTTTAATATGTATTCGTATCTGTAAATAGAAGACACAGAAAATGTGTCTCCACCCTAAGGGTGAATAAAATAACGCAGTAACCAAAACAATATCATGAGTAAACATTACTTGACTTGAATTCTATTTACAATGCTTAATAGATAAATTATTGCATACTTAATATAGCATGTGTGAGGTTTTTCTCCGGCATTCCCCCATATATACTTTGATATGACGACATATACATACTTTAAATAAATATAGAAAACAGCTAACCAAACACCAGGATTACAAACATAAATGTATATAAATTTGATTGTTTCTATGATGGTATTTATGTAACGGCTCTTGCTGTGTACTATGTTAATTTTGACTGCGTGAATGATAATACTGTCCTTAAGTTTAACCCTATGTTTTTATTTGTGAATCAAATTTTTAACCAAGATTGTTCATACAAAACCGTATAATAATGAATACCACCGGAATTGAGTGAACGTACCAAACACGTGCACTATAGTCCCAAACATGCTCACTAAACATCATCGATTATGGAGCACACAGAGTGTAATAATAGATAAATTTTGAAGTGATAAAGATAGTTTTATATTCTAACCTAATTCTTCATTCACCATCTTACCTAACGACCATACAGTGACGATATACAAATAAAACAATAAATATTTCGAAAAAATATAAAGTGTGACCGACCACAAACAGTCATGTTGGTGAAGGCTGATAATTTGACGTAAAAACGGAACGAAAACTACAACCAAATAGCGCCATCATTTAAACACTCGTTGTATTGAACAGGTTACAGTTGTATGATACATATCAAATAATAGGTTTAGTAGAATATACAAACCAAATTTAACACATGACAAATCTTCAATATTTGAGATACCTATAAAATACGGCTGCAACTACAAATCCATCCAATGAAATATTGCCAAAGCACTATCAAGGTTATTTTTGGAAAGAGTTCTAAATTGTAATAATCGAAAGCTAAATAAAGTAATTAGAACCCGTTATTGGAGATAATACGAAGTCAAGATCTGAAAAGAATGGTTTATGTGATTGTATCGATGTAACACGAAAGCATGAAAACAATAGGGGGAGGGGCCGCTCCCATTGTCGCGAAGAACTCAATGGAAGAACATACACAAACACCGTACTTACAACTGCACTGCTTTACTTTGTTATCCCCTGTCCGGTTGCCCTCCCTATGGTAGCATATAATTTATTTTTTGTAAGTGGAAAAAACACTATTTCTTATTTAATGATAAACAAGCTTTATTTTTTTACTAGAGTTTTTATTTCTACATTACCCTTCATTAAAAAAAGTTGACTTTAACGTTTATTTTTTTTTACAGCAGACGTAGCCATTTTAGAATGCAAGCTAATATAGTAAAATCCCTAATAAAATAATCCCATGTTATCACCCAGACCTTTGTAAGTTTTGTGGAGACACTGCAACTTCTTGATTGTTTATTTTTGATTAATCAACGTTCCTATTAACCAGCTTATTGTCCTGTCAGGAACGGCCTCTCATGTATGAGTTGTGTTTGCGTATATATTTGTGGAGAGGTGCGTATTTTTGGAGACGTGCGGTATATATCAAGTTTGTGGTAATTTATTCATGTGAAAAATAAAACTACAAGACCATAAAGCTGAATTGCCAATAAAATTGGAACCAATAATTTATCCCTTTAACGAATTGTAGCCTGACTGCGGAAAGTGAAGATATAAAGTACCCTATTTAACCTGCCCACCAAGTCTTTTGCTAAAATGTTTCTGTACTATCTGGAGTACGGTTTTTAGAAACTTCTGGACTGTCTTCGTTAAAGCATCATTGGTTTACATCATAATTTGTCATCATACATTACCACGCTGAGATATGAAAGTCCAAGACGACCTTTGCTAAATGTTTCTGTACTTTTCTGGAGTTACGGTATTTAGCACTTCTGGACTGTCCTTCGTAAAAGCAGACATTGTACATCATAATATGTCATCAAACAATTCCACGATGAGATTTTAAAGTCCATTGTGAATAGCATGTTCTGCAGTAGAGCGCTAAGGTCGATTTATTGGCGAAATCGTTCACAATTTTGAAGAATAGGCTAGAATCTTTTGAATATGGCTTCTATTGAGAATGCAATGTACACATATTACTAGGTTTGGGGTATTTATTAGATTAACGTTCTATTGACCAGCCAGTGTCATGTAAGGACGTGCCAGGTTTATTTGTGGTGGTAAATTCGTAGTAACCCGGAGAAAAAACCAATAACGATCCACGGTTAGTAACCATGCAACTGCCCCCCCATGGGGATACAAACTGGCGACCCAGAGGTGGAGATCTTGTGGTTACACTTGTCTAGACATCTTAAGCACTCGGCCCACCGCGGCACCATCCGGATCTAAAATATACACAGATTTCACATTAAACAAATTGAACTAGTTGTAAATGTACTCCAATTACTTGCTTTGCCAAAAAAGTTTTTATAACTGTGTCCTTATTTTGTAATTCTTTGTTTGTTGTCAGCATGTCTTGCAGTGTGGGACTAATGTACCGGTATCTGAGCGTTTTGTTAATGGTATATGCTGTAGATGTAACAAGCAGCACATGCTTTGGTAATATGTTTATTCGATCTGTTGAAATTGTCCTAGTGTTGTTAGAGTCCTAATATATAGAAAATAAGGATTGTCAGTTCGAATGGTACCTAATGCTTCTTTAATATGCATGTTCTAATTTTTGTGTGCTAAATTTATTCCATATGTCAGTTTTGTTTTTTTAAATTCTAATGTAAGAAAAGTTGTTGTCCCTTTTTAAAGTGCTATCCCTATGAGAGCATGCGGTCACAGACACCATACCAGCTTATAACCACACCTGAAACCATTATAAACCTGACCAAACCAGTCGTCTAACTCTCTTCAAACATAAACTACCAAAAGTGTAGCCATTGGTAAGTTAAATGAAAGTATGCATGAAGACGCCTATATAAACATGGCAATATACAAGGTATATTTAAATGACAGAGTGTCCCAATACTGTGTTTTGGTCCCCTGCTCGAGTACACATCATAGTTTATAAAAGTGGAATGTTTCCCGCATTCTTGTGGTTGTACCCACAAGACGTTGTACACATACTATTTTCATTAATGACTCCCTTAATTTAAAATATAGGAAAAATCACAATAAAAATTGCCAAACATCAACTTAGACATTGGTCACTAAATACTGTCTTATGAATGGAATTCATGAAGTTTATCAAAATACTATGAAATGGTAAGTCTTGAAAATTGATGCAGATTCGCTTTGAGCTGAATGTCTTGGTAACATATGTCGGAAAATAAGAACTAGTTTTATGTATTGAATCGTTGGACTATTATACACCAATAAATACAAAACGTAAAAGATGCTGTGACTATCCGGTGTGGATGCAATCATGCCGCAGCCAAACCATAGATATCTGTCCACTAATAAATGCCCATCACCACCACGAACATTTCAAAAATGACCAACATTGTTAGTGAAAGGTGACATGAATCTAACAGCCTTGTTACAAGAATATTATTAAACTCATTATTGGACAGGTGTGTCTGTGCTTTGAATGTTGTGTCATTATGGTTTGTTTATATAGCTAAATAACACCACAGACGAACTATAATCGCAAACAAATGAGTGTCTATACCTTGTGAACCATGACCCTTCACAAAGTAATCTTTTCAAATACATTATCGGCCTCTTTGAACATTCATTTTCCAGTAATTTTCCATTGTAGTGGAAGGAATGGTATTAAACAGACAAAACGTATTTACAAAAAATGTAAGTCGCAAAATATCGGCTCATTGGATCCATATTATAATTGTTATCTTTTATAAAGCAACATAAATAGACAGTAATATACGGAGAAATTAGCACGAATTTGGACAAGTTTATCTGTCCTGAAATGCAAATGAATGATTACTAAAAATAATCTACTATCAGAAGGCCTTTAATCCTGTTTCCCTTGATGTCGAGACACAGTTTGTGTCGGAATAACAGAGAATCAGTCAACTATCAATTTCACTAATAAAGAAATGTTACAATATGTTATACTGTGCAAATAAATTTATTGCCATTACCGTCACAAAAAAAATCACGGTCATACCAAGAAGCCAATCATCTTGTCCAACAATATCAAAACAATGTTATTACGGTTTTATAAGATAACGCGAAGGTTAATTCATCATGTATGTTTCCATCTAAGCATGCATTTGTGTCATGAAGTTAAAGTGAATCAGTCGTGAGGCAAGAATTGCAAAAGTCGGTAAAAATGGGGTGAATGTATCCAGAAACATTTCTTATTAAATGAAATAATAAAATATCTCATCAAATCGGTCTGCGTACGAAGAAATTAAATTTAAAGTTATGGGAAATTCTATAACGTCCCTCCGCTCACTGTGTCCGGTGGTTTACATTTCCACACAGCCACGCTTTCGATGCTTTCACTTTCTTTACTTTAATGGTCAGAACTGGGAAACTAAGCAGAACTTGACCGTCGTATTAATATGTTAGAACTTTTGGAAGGCCAAGAACGCATTTTAGAAGCTGTTATTCTTTGCCCGACTATTCACTTTAACATTTAAATAATTAACGTATTATGAATGGCATCTTTGTCCCTTTGGATTTAACAAGCTTTAATTCGACCAAACCCATTTATGATTTTTCAATAGAATTTCTCGAGAAAAACTAGTAAGTCTAAATTGTTACCCAAATTATGGCACAAACTAATGCTATGAAAAAAAGATCAAAGATAGTTTGTTTAATGAAATGTAACACAATTCCCGAATAAAATGTAAGAAGCATTTACGAAAAATTCATTCTAGATATTTCATCAGTTTTTGTTGGCAAAAAATTTCCCAGAATCTTTATATCATGCATTCGTCGTAATCCCATCTATCCTAACAATATATTTTGTGAGATAAGAGAAGTGACATATTTTGTGTTGAACATAAACAAAATATGATGAATGTGTAACAAAGAAGCAAATACGAATGCAATATTTCCAAAGATCCAGGGTTTGTCGGATCATTTCTACTGATAGGGACGAATCAATAGTGTCCAAAGTTCTGGGTTTAACAATGTCGTATCATTCTACTGATAAAGTTGTTTGAAATTGCACCTGCTTCCCTTAAAGCACGATTGTAAAAGGAGATATTTGTTCATATCATACTTCTAAAACTTTCTTTCGCTCCTAATTGATGTATTCATCCCGTCCATTGTTACAGAATGCGTGAAGATTCGGTCTCCTAATATAGGACCCCAAAATTATGTTATCGGGCGGACGGCTAGGTTGTTTGGGGATTTCTCGCCCATTCTCTTATTCCAATCTTAAGTTCACCCTGAGACGAAGCGCAAGGGGGCATGAAGGGGTGGGTCAAAATGGGTTAAAGTTGACTAAAACATCAAAAAGACACCAACACAGAAGTGGTTGAAATTACCATTACGTCCTATTAACAGCTATGGTCAATGTAAGGACGGCCTCCCATGTATGCGTGTGTTTGCATGTATGTTTGTAGCGAGGTGCGTGTTTTGGGAGACATGCGGTATGGTTCATGTTGTGTCTTCTTGTTATAGTAGGAACTGTTGCCCTTTTTTAAAGTGCTATATCACTGAAGCATGCCGCCGAAGACACCAAGCAACATACCCCACCCGGTCACATTATACTGACAACGGGCGAACCAGATCGTCCCACTCCCTGTATGCTGAGCGCTAAGCAGGAGAAGAAACTACCACTTTTATAGACTTTGGTGTTGTCCTCAGCCAGGGGACAGAACCCAAAGTCCCTTCCCTCACGGGCGAACGTCAACTCGAGGAGTGCCAGATTACTGGTACCAGTATATTTAGGAAATCCCAGTCATGTAAAGGGTTTTAAAATAAAGCAGGGGAAGATTACTGTAACAAGTTCATGTGGGGTATAAAGGGGGACTAAGTCGAGCAGCTAAGACTTTTCTACGCCTAGCAAAGACAGATTTGAAACTACTATACACTGAATTCAAACCTTCTAATTCACTCAGCTATCATACACAATAGGCAACAAATGGTGGACATCCAGAAACAAACAATAAACTGTTATAAATGCAACTCTACAATACTATATCCTAAACTGTCGGGTCATAGAGGACCGCATAGAGAACGTTTGTATTTCTTTCTACCCGGCACCGAACTGCGGACCACCATAAATTCTTAAAGTATCTTCATCTATGGGAGGATCTCCTCTCACAGTTGAACATATTTTCGTTGCACAGTTATTGAGATTTTAAACCCTACGAATATGATATAACGATAGTCTCCGACAGGTACACATATGTTCCACTATGTCGTGGTCGACTTAATCGAATTTTCCCAACTAACTCAAAGAAGATCGGCAATTCTAACTGAAATTGAACGTTTTCTCTCATTTATCATCTTATACAACGCAACACTCAGTCGTTTTTCATCAACAATATTCATAGAGTTTCCACATTTGTTTATAGCCCAAAATCGATTTTAATCATATTCTCTTTTTATTAAATCAACTTTTACAATTAGAGTTTTAGTTTTTTACCTTGCCTTTATATCTTTTCAGAACCTTTTAGATACCGTATTTTGTTTATATCCTGATATGTAATGTCTGCCTGTTAGTCTAGGACTCTATATGACCTTAGTTTGTCGATTGACCCGTAAAACTCAAACAAACAACACATTGCATGCAAGAGTAACCCTCTTTAGATGAACCTATAAAGTTTAATAAAAATTAAGATGTGAAACTACAAAATAAAATCCATGGAGACTATATTGATAAATTGTTTTTTGTGATAATCAAGATTTCATAGGAAAGCGACGATAAGTGGATGCCCACAAGGATAAAAATAAACTTGGGTCAGTACATCGAATTGTTTCAAAATGCTGCCGACGATAAGCAGGGTGGATGTAATTGTTCATTGTCTTCGGCAGTCAGTGCCAGTGACAGCAGGATCATGGGCAAGATTGTCCGCTAGTACTGAAAAGACAACATCAGCGCACTTCAAACACTCCAAATATCACTAACGCCTAACCGCAATGCTGGAGAGGCCCTCGTGAAACAATATGTTTAAAATTAGTCTAACATTTAAATTGAAAAACAATTACTATTGTTGAACATAAGAAGGGAATTATTTTGGAATACAGGATGATGGGACATTGAGTTATTTTGCGGTAATATTCAAACTTTCCCTGTCAATCTACACTTTATATTTCGTTGTCTTGAACAAAGCTAGATAACTCTTTACTACCAATCACATTGGGTGTGATGACACCACAGCAATTATGAATAACAGAAAAATGATTTTAGTACTTCATTTATTACCCAATATCCAATAAACTAATTGAAAAAAACAGACTTGTAAGGTAAACGACAATACATATACAAAACAAAATTATACTGACCACGTTTAATTTTATGTGTAATAAATTTAGCTGTGAAATCAGTTATTTTTCGTGAGAGTTTCAATTTTCGTGGTTTACGTGATTTTTTTTGTGTATTTTGTTTCATGAATCAAGGAAATTACGTACAAGCGAAAATTAATATTCCTTTTCAAGAACATACATGAACGTAACACAACCAAATGATGAATTCAGCCTAGTATGCACATGGAGAACGCTAGTAATTTGCGTTCAGTTAATCCACAATGAGGCCCTAGGAACCTAACGGTCATCGAACTACTTTAGCAGTCAGGATATATTTTGGCAAGTCTCGTGCCAAATAGAAACCGGTAGAAACTTGAGAAGTTTAAAATGTGTATTATGAAAATGTAGGCTTGTGGCGAACCAGTCATGGAATATGATGGGATAACATCCAAAAAAAAAAAAAAACAACAAAAAACAAGGACATAGTCATTCAGGATCCCGCCAGCCATTGGAGATATCAAAAGCTAAAGTAAGTATTGAAAGTGGAACTTATGTGTATGAAAAAAATAGAGAAAAAGGAAAGTTGAGCTAAAGAAAGATGGTGTATAATTCAAGTAGAGCGGGTCTGCAATTTTAGAATCAGGTATACAGCCTTGACATATTATATAAGACTAATATACAAAGATGTTGGAAGTTTTGCAAAGTACAATTTACGCATTTACCAAATATTTTTCAGTCAATGTTTCCATGGAACGGAAAAGTGCAAAAAATGAAAACTAAAATATGCCAAAGGCACTACTAGGACCATAAGAACAATGTGTCTATGAAGTTTCATGGAATATCTCTATAGAATTATGCTCCGGAAACGAGAATCTTACACAAAAATCATGCCATTTTCAGCAATGTTTCCATGGTTACAGGAAAAAAGTTACAAAAAATGATAACCTTAAAATTAGCAAAAGGCACTACTATGACATAAGAACAATGTGCCTATGGAGTTCCGTGCATTATATCTCAACCGGTTTCCCATCAGTGAGTTGAAGTGCTGCGGAAACGAACCTGTTACAAAAAAAATATGATTATTTTCAGCAATGTTTCCATGGTTTTACGGAAAAAAGTGCAAAAAATGAAAACCTAAAAAATAGCAAAGGCACTACTAAACCATAAGACCAAATGTGTCTATGATGTTTCATGGAAATATCTCTGCTGGGTTTTTTTAGAGCTGTGCTCCGAAACGATTCTTACACAAAAATCTGCCAATTTCAGCAATGTTTCCATGGTTACAGAAAAAAGTACAAAAAAGTGAAAACCTTTAAAATAGCAAAAGGCACTACTTGACCATAAAAAAGACCAATGTGTCTATGAAGTTTCGTGAAAAAATATCTCTTCTGGTTTTAGAGTTATGCTCCGGAAACGAACCTGGTACAAAAAAATATGATATCTTCAGCAATGTGTCCATGGTTACGGAAAAAATGCAAAAAAAAAAAAGGGACGAAAACCTTAAAAATAGCAAAAGGCACTACTAGACCATATGATCAATGTGTGTATGAAGTTTCGTGGAAACATCTCACACTGGTTTTACATGAAAGTTATGCTCCGGAAACCATTCGTACGGACGGACGGACGGACGGAACCCATTTGTACTTCCTATATCCCCCGCCAACTTTCGTTGGGCGGGGGATAATTAACATAAACTAATTTCCTTCAGGCAATGCGTGTTCATGTAGGTTTTTTTGATCATTTTCATGCAAGTGTATCACAGCACGGCGGACTAAACCTTTATCAGACAATAGGGGTCACAAGATGACCTAAAAATCAGACTGAGACCGGATAGTGCAATGTATGATATGCAATCTGATTTATAAAACAATACAGATCCACTCCGTTCAATAGAGGCTCTGGACAATATCCCCATACAGGGTTTTCACGTCCAGATGACCTTTATACTTTGTTTGATTTGTTTGTTTGATTAATTAAACGTCCTATTAACAGCCAGGTCATGAAAGGGACGGCTCCGCCCCTCCTCCTGTATGCGGAGTGAGATGCGTTGTATGTTATTGCGAGGTGCGTGGTTTTGTGGAGACTGCGGTAAATTTCAATGTAGTGTCCCTCTTTTGTATGTAGATGGAAACTTTTTTGCCCCTTTTTCTTGTTGTCTAAAATCATCTCTGAAGCCAAGCCCGCCCGAAGAACACCAAGCAACACACCCACCCGGGTCACAATTTATACTGACAACGGACGAACCAAGTACGTCAAGCATAGCAAAACTACCACTTGAAAATGTCTTTTCGCCCCAGTATACATAAACAATTATAGCTTTGTTGTGCACTTCGGGCGAGATGGCTACATACACGAAAATAATTTGGACAGCTTTTTCAAACTATTTCGTCCCTATTCAAGATTCTGGCAGTGCCAATTTGATTGGCCATTTCAAATGGTCATCTTGACGTGACCCCTAATGGGATGTTCTCAGATCCTCTTATCCAACGTAGTGATAATAAGGATCTGTATTTTTATCAGAATGTGTTGATTGGTGTCTTCGACGGTATGCTTCAGTAATATATCACTATGAAAAAACGGGAGTTCTACTATAAGAAGACACAACACGAATAGACGGTTTCCCAAAACTTCAGCGTACTGCATACATGTAAGCTTCCTTACATGACCCTGGTTGCTAGTAGGACGTTAATTTAATCGGTCAAACAAACGAAATAAGAACAAATATTTTAAAACAGTCATCGTTCTTTATTTTTTTATCAAATTCAAAGTTGATAATTAAATAAATAAAGATGCTCAACCGCTGACAAATGGTATTTTTTCACTATCAAAAACCGGAGCAGACGATTAAGTAGGTATTTTTCTTCGGTTACAAAAGTTACTTACTTTACACCATTACCACCATTGAAAAGTTTGAGCTTCTAAATTTACTTCAAGTTAAAAATATGCAAAATAATTAATGGCATCCCGAAAAAAATCCGTGGCACTATATCCTATATTAAATGAAGTACTGATTGCGCATGCATCAAAAGCAAAATAAATTATCTTATATTATTTGTTGTGTTAATTAGGCATATATATACACGATTCAACACTATTTCATTTATTCACAATGGCACACTATCATGGTTTTGTTAGTAATGAATAAAGGATATGTAAAAAAAAAAAAAAAATTGAAAAATAAAACAATTCTAAAAAATAATTGAAAGCATGAAAGATTGCGTTAGTATCGTAAGTTATTTACATACGGTATACGTATGTTTTCCTTAATCATAACATTGATTCCTCTTTGCTGAAGTTTGTGTAATAACTTGGTCAATGGCATTGGTATTATGTTGGTCATAGGATAATAAAATATGGAGTTGTCTGCGTTACAAACTCCAACGGTATGTTACAATTAATTACTATCCTGTCAATCTGCACATTATTTCGATGTGTTGAACGAAGAGAGATAACTCTAAAATACAATCACATTGGTTATAACACTACCACTCTTATGAATAGCAGAAAGTGAGTTTAGCTGCAAATTTACCCAATATGCTAACGAATTGATAAGATAGAGTTGTAAAGTAAACGAAAATGCATTTAAATAACCAAATTATCCTAATTACATTTTGTGTGGTGTATTACATTAACATCCTAACACAACCACGGCCATTTAAATAAGAACAGTCTCCCATATGTGCAATGTGTTGTGGGGTGTGAATATATGTATGTTTTGATAGTATGTGGTAGGTTTATGACGTGTCACCTTGAAATAAGTAGATCCTTGCATGGCTTGCATGTGTGAAGCCCGATGTGCGTGTTTTGAGAGAATGTGGTATGTTAGTTGTATTAGTGTTGTGACCTCTTGTAATCGTGGAACTTTTGCCCTTTTAAAGTGATATTTCATCGATTCAGAAGCATACCCAAGCAACATTCCCATTAGTTACTGCTTAAACAAGTTGATGCATATCAAAAATGTGACCGAATGGGGATTACCTTGTTGGTGTTTTCGGTGTCATACTTCTTTGTAAAAGCACAAAACTTCATCTAGTACATGAAGGCATAACACATACATACCACAGTCTCCTAAAACCCTCAACACATCCCATACATGGAAGGCCCTTCTAAAACGCTAATACAATCGATCAAAACCCTAAAAGGCGAGTAAATTTAGGATCTTTCTTTCCTATCATTTCCCTCGACACCGCCTCGCATTCGGTCTGGAGTTAAGAGTTCGCCCCGTGGTAAGGTGGTTAGTTGCTTTATTTACGTCTGATAAACAGCCCAGGTAATTTATCCTTCAATATTTGCAATGCGTGTTCGTAACGTCTATATTTTCGATATATTCGAGGGGTGGGTTGCTTTTTTTGACCATCAAAATCTCTCACTCGGGTTAAGATATCCCCAATCTGATTAAAATACAGATCCTTATTATCACTACGTTGGATAAGCGAATCTGAGAACATCCCATTAGGGGTCACGTCAAGATGACCTTTTGAAATGGCCAATCAAAATCATCTCACCCGAAGTACACAACAAAGCTTATTGTACATATATATGTATATATGTATACTTGGGCCGAAAAAACATGATGTTGTAAGGTGTAGAAACTGGCGAAAAAAACATTTTACTGTATGGCAATTGATTTTGTTGTAAAGGTGAAAAATCACAGTAGAAACTTATGCATTTGCTCTTTATCTTTATTTTCAGTGTCATAGAAAGTCATCAACCAACTTCTCCAGATCAGTAGATTGACGTTTTACTTCAATGTGGCAGATCCTCATCTACACACCTCTCCAGCTGGCCGATTGTGAAAATTCCGTTTTCTCTTTGGTGTCAGAATATTTGTTTCATCAGAGAGAAACCTCTTTCCACAACAGCAGTGGATAGATGGGATGAGCATTGCTCGCTCATATAGTTGCTTGACTTAGGGGAAACATTGTTATGTAAAACTTGGTCCCGTCCAAGAAGCGGAGTTGTATTGCTTGGAAGTTTCAACTTCTCATCTCATTCTTCCTGCAAAGACAAAAATAAAAATGGACATCAGCAGCAGATCTGTCAGTGTGTTTACTAACTAGTAAGATTATCAGAGAAATTATATTGATAGAATTTATCACTACTCAACTGCCAAAGTGATCCCTATTATTTCCTTAACTAATAGTTTGATATCATAGTAATTCTAGCTAAGTTTATCTCAATCTGAAATATTTTGTTTGTTTTGTTGTTTTGATTTAGTAACGTCCTATTAAACAGCTATGTCATGTAAGGGACGGCCTCCCATGTAATGCGGGCGCTGCGTGTATGTCTTCAAGTGAGTGCACTGGGAGACGTGCGTATGTTTCGTGTTGTAAACAGTAGTGAAAGACACAAAGATGTCATTTTTAAGTTAGTAATTTATGTAGAGAAACACTTAACTTACGTACTTATTTTTTAAGATAAAATCAACTGAATAAAATAACTAGTCTATTAGTGCAATTGGCAGAAGATTACCAACAGAAAATTGAAAACAAAAAGTATCCGATTGGATTGGGGTTAAATTTATTGGGTTCTACTCAACTAACCTGCATCCTGGCTGTGTCACTAGTCGGTGTACACATAGTTTGTTGATTAATTTTTGTAAAAATCCTAGGTGATTCAATGTTACAATCTTAGACTTACAGACACTATGACTTGAACCAGTCAACCATATAATACATTATAAACTGGAAAGTAAAACTAAACAAATACAGTTGAACAATGGTTTAAATTTGTAAAAGAGTAAAAACAGAAAACAGTAGTTAGTATAACTAGTTCCAATAAACCTTAATATAACAAATATACTTGACATGTTTAAAAATAATTTTGCTAAACCTTCATCTAGTGATTTGCAGAATCTATCAACTACCAAGGTATTGACACTGTGATAAGCCTATTCTAAAGCCCACACGATCAATGTTATACTAGTGATCAATCTTGTATATATTGTTTGGCAAAGTGCTGGCTTGTCAAGTCTATACTGAAATATTTTTACTACATAAAATTTATAAAAAAAAAAACAAGTTGAACAGCATCTTCCAATGGTTATATGTCTTTCCTTAATCCTGTACACCAATCAAAATAATACGGTTTTAACTTCAAAACCAGCATTTTTTTTTTAATAAATTAAAAATTGTTAACAAAGATGACATAATAAATTACAGATACAGGGAGTAAGGATTTTATATATTCCATGTCAAATTGAAAACAAAATCACAATCAGTAAGATTTTGCAAACACAAAAAAACTCTTTCCTGGAATAAACTGGCTCAGTCTCTAAAACATCCAACAACTTAACAAGAGGCAAAATTGAAATATCATGTCCTAGCATCGAACATGACCATTGAACCAATGAACATTTTATTAAGACTCTCGTTACAAGTGGGTTTGATCATGCATCGGCTGGCTACCGGCACGAAATTGGCCTTTGGAAAATATCTGTCTATTGCTGTCCCATAGAAAGTTAAAACCAATCCCTGGAATAGATATCCTATAGAATCATCCACAGTTTATATTGCAAAATTATTAAAACAAATTAACTTGACAAACAATTGTTTTAGAACGTTTGCATAATTCATTAAATTATATATTCATATAACCTTAAAAATTCCTAATAATTAAAACATTTAATAATGATCGATATCCATACATTTAGTTGTACAAACATTGCTTGAAAATCTGTTTTTTTATGATTGTTGTACACATCTTATGGTAATTGTAGCTAGGGATTCAGATTTATAAGGCACTTTGTTCAATACTTACATGTCCATATTACTAGCAAGGTCCCCTAGTCGTGTAGTAAGTCTGGTATGTTCAGAGGATCGGCGAACGCGGAAATGAGACAAAACAGGATGCAGCCGTTTATTGAAGGCATTCTCAATCTCTGCTATCAAGTCGATAGATGAGTGGTATTCCCTAAAAATTCAGAAAATATCTAAGAGTTAAAAATTTATTATTATGTGTAGATTTATATATATACAAATTTTTTTACGAGTAATTCTGATCTTATATAATTGTTTTCGGCGCAGTTCATCATGAAAAGGCTGAGTTTCTGTCAGCCCATTAAAATTATTCCCTGAAATTAAATTTTATTAATATATTGATCATTCTCTGGGACCAACACTGTTGACAAATCAGGACAATCACATGTGATATAATGGAACATCAACTTGATTAAAATTAGCTTTCTATTGAATCTAAAAACCTGATGTGTATGACTTACTCAGTTTCTCGAAGAAACGATATCGGTGTGCAGTCTGGTTCCACATGTTGATTCACTCGTAGCCTCCTTGCCAGGTCTGTTCTGTCATCAATCTCGTCGAAGATATTTTGGCACTTAGAAAACTCAGTGTCAGTAGTGTTGAGAAGTGTCACTGTCGATATGTTCTTGTAAGTTTTCGATAAGACCATGGCAGTAGATCTGTGGGTAGTTTTTACATGGTTTTGGGGGAGTGAGGAGAATCTGGATGTCTGGACTCTTGAAGATTCTATAGAAGACAGCAAGTTCACCAAGATTTCAAAACTTGTCGCCCAAAGCAACAGTAATGATTGCCAACCCCCGCCCATCATATTTTGTTGTCGTGGTTGCCGCGAATTCCATTCACTTCAAGGTTCTCGTTTTTTCCCTCCGTAAATACCGTCCAGAGTGTCTAGTCTGCACTCGAACCTAAAATAAAAGTTAATAATTACAAATATATATCATTTAAAACAAAATATAAATTAATGGGATTTTAAAATTACATAATGATACATTTATCATCTATCAAAATAAATGTAATTGTTTTATAATAGTAAAGCTGACGTCACTAATGTTTTAATTGTTTATTACTTTACGAGAGAAGTTTATTATGGTTCAAGATAATTTCAATCAGTTCACGATCGACGTACAAAATTAAAATGAAAAATAAATTAGAATCCTGATTCCAATAAATATCGATCGAAGTCCAAAATTAAATTGAAAAATAAATTAGAAATCCTGATTCCAATATGAAAAACTAAACAAAAACAAATATTCAAAATTAAAATTAGATAAGGGATTAATTTTCATTTGCATGACTCATTAGTACACACAGTGACACTCACGGAGGTTATGACAATGTTGTTAACTTAAACAAACAGAAATACTGACTTGAGCTCTGTGTTGATTGTTACAGGAAAAGTCTAAACTAAGCTACCTGTTCACAAATCTCGAGCCATCGCCTGAAGATGTGACAGCCATCTATGATGGTTGCCGCCCGGGTAATAATAAGAGGAGTCCTCCCATATACAGTCTTGACGGTGCTCTGAAGACCGCAATCTTTTGTTGGGGAGAACTCGAACAAGTTTCCAGACGAATGAGAGCAGAGATGCCCGTTCGACATCTTGCAGGATCGAGAACCGTTTTATCGAGAAGGGCTAAACACAGGGCCAATCGATAGTTTTGCGCAACTGACGAAAGTGACAGAGAACGGGCTTAGATGTCCTCATTCTCCGGTAGGACGCCTGTAATAATAAATTCATTTAAAAATAAATTGATGAGATAATATTATAAGACATGGATGATCATAGTATAAGTTTAACAGATCAATCAATTTGATTACTGGAGGATTGTTTTATTTTTAATTTGAAATTTTTAATTAATTTTAATTAATCAAATTATCAAAAATAAAATTATATTTTATATGTAAAATAATGCATGAAATTAATTATATAATTTATATTATTCATGTGTTTGCATTTCACGAGGTGAGTAAATATTAAAGAAATGCATATGTTTCGTGTTGTGAATGTATATGGATACAAATTGCCAAAAAAATCTTTATTTTAATCAAGTTATATCACTGAAGCATGCCGCCGAAGACAATGCAAATTGATTTGTTAACAAACCGAGTCCATTATAATTGTAAAATTTGTGTCTTTGCCAAAGAACCAGATTCTAAGGGGCGAACCCAATTGTATTTTTATCAAAAATACAATTTATATCTGATTGTAAATTAATGCCATAGAATAATATATATTTTGGTAGCAATGGCCACGGTACCAATTGTTCCGAAGTAAATAATCATGTAATCCTTCTACAATGTATTATTAAAAATTTTCATCTGCATTGTAATTTGACCATAATAAAAATATTTAAACAATACATCAAGCACACAAATTTCTTTTATTTTTCATCAAGGACTATAAAATATTGGGAAACAAATTAGACATTACAAATACATTAGATTACTTTCATAAGTAAATGATTAAATTCAGTAAAAGCTCTTACCTGTATTTACATACACCACTCCATGGTGTTTACCATCCTCCGATCTAGAAGCCAGGAACCGCATAAGGGACAGAGTCCACGATTTTTGGCCATGAGGGAACTGTTCGAGAGAAGCTGGATATATGTTGCTGCGTTCGCCCTTGGATTAAATGTATAATAAAACACACAAAACCGTTTTGTAAACAGTGCCGAGTACGAATATCATATTTTCACCCATCACACATCAATTGGCCTGGCGGTTTTTGCAATTGTCCGAGCTCTCTTCTCGCGTGGAGGGCAATATGGCTTCCCTCCACTTTTCAGTGACAGAATTGTTCCACTCTACTAAATCCACTGATGCACATCACCATGTTGGGAGATGCTGGTGGGGGAGAGGTTAAGTAACTTCGCGTTTCATGGGTCGAGTCCCTGGTGATCATGGGAGATATTTCTGGTGTTTCGTGGCGCATCCCCAATTATCGACACAACATTTGCAAAATTTTATCTGCGTTGGCAGAAACAGCTCATTGTTGTAACAACATAAAGTTCACACACACAAAATATTATCTTTCAAAGCCCCCCTTGTCGTCCATCCTCTCATCTTGCATGTGGTCCGCAGCGCAGCATGTTTACACTCTTGCCACGTTTGGTGTTTTTTGATACGCGTCATCGTATACCGGTCCTTGACCTTGTGACTTGGATTGATCAAGTCCATTCTAAAAGGCGTTGCTAGGTTGTGTTCAAAGTTTTTCACTCCACCCTCATGAATAAGGGGTTTTTGTAGCTCCAAAAAGTATCACAGAACTTGCAAAAAATAGCCACCTCTTCCCCGCCGAAAAACATACAGACCATGGATATACCACCTCTTATTTCAGTCTCGCACGCCAGCTTTCCTAGTATCAGTTTTAATTTTTTCAATTTCGGACTCAATTAGAGACACTGTAGTACTGACAGTGACCACTGGACTTATTTTGATCTTTTTACTGGGTGATTGGATCGGCTGAGGATCCACGTCATGATCGTTATTGAGCTCATTCCCAACACTGGACTGGTCAGCCTGTTGAACAGGAGATGGAGATTCTTCTACTAGTAATTCAGTTTGTTGTGTCGAATTTTTCAAATTCCAAAGGTCATTTATCCTTGTCAGACCCCTGGCATCTTTTTTGTTGAGCCGTTTGTTGTAATATTTTGAATTATGCGACATTTTCACCCTTGACTCGTACCTGCGTTCACAATCCTATAGACGCTTGACAAATACGTTTACAGATAATGCGATTCAAACTCAAGAGTGACCCTGAACGAAATACCGGAAGTAAAACGCATTGGCGATAACGATCAATCATCAGCGCGCTTTGCAGTCAGATAACAGTAAACACGGAAGTTCTACGATGTTTTCTGAATTTATTACGGCATCTTTTGAGACAAAAAACACTGGGACAAGACAACTGCTATCAATAAACGACAGACAACTCAATTGGGAAAATACGATTTTATTTTGGGAAAATACGATTTTATTTTGGGAAAATATGCTACTTTTGAGCTAGGGGAAACAGCCGAAGTTCGGCGGTAGATTCGGCTTCCACATTGATTCTATAGCACTATAAAAAGGGCAAAAACCTCCTGCTCCTCCACTATACAAGAAGTACACAACATAATAAATATACCGCCCAGTCTCCCGAAACACACGTCTCCCCCCCAATCACCCCCCACCTCGCACAGCATGACACAACACGCAACACACTCAACCGCATACACGGCATACATGGCCGTCCTTACATGACCATAGCTGTTTAATAGGATATAATTAATCAAACAAACAAAACAACAATTTCTTAGCACCTCCTCACGCTATTTGGCCTTGAGTTGAACGTTCGTCCCCAGTGATGAAGTCTCTGAGTTCTGTCCCATATTACATGGCCGACCACACACAAAGTTTATGTAAAACGTGGTAGTTTCGGCTTCTTCCTGCTTTGATGCGCCAGCAAACCGGGGAGTGGACGACTGGTTCGACACTACTCAGTCATTATAATGTGACCGGGTGGGGTTAGTTGCTTGGTGGTCTTCGTG
>NW_027188427.1:0-22689 GCF_041381155.1 Argopecten irradians | reverse complement strand
ACGTTCAACAGTTGTAAAAGCACAATAATTTTGAGCTGTCCCTAAAACCGTTCCGCCTCGGTTTACTACATATGAATATATGACTGTTTAAAGAAAGTATTCAAGATCATTAATATCTGCTTGTGGAGATACATAGACGAAGCTTTATTAGAAATCTATATGAGAGATGGATCTCGGTCACATTAGAACTTATAGGGGCTAACGGTCCAACATCTCCAATAGTTCCGAACACTGACAATGATTACAGCCATCGTACCAGTGTAATTCGTTATTTACGGCATTCATAGGCAACTCCAATGGATACCCTACTCAACACAATTATACTTTTATTTGAATTAGCGATTCTTATATAAACCCACCCACCAGCAATGTTGGCGACGCTATATAAACAAAGCCTCATCCCCCATTGGGTCGTCATCCGTCCGTCTTTTATTCTTCCTGTTATTTCTCTCGTCTTGACAATGTGCGCGAGCGAGGGGTGTTCATCCATTTATGTAGACTCTCTCAGGCTTATGGTCATAATATAGTTCGGAGTCAATTCGGTAAAATCGATTTATTTCTCTGCAATAGCCGGTATCCTGATCAATGTATTTTAGTATACGAGGCATCAGTCTGAATGTATAAGAGCGGCATCTCACACTGCTTGATTACAAATCTTCAGATGGCACCTATGACTTTATTGGCGTGTTGAGTGTTTCAAATTTCAACCCAACGTGAGGCTTCCTACTTAAAGAGACCTTTCTGGACATTTTTTACACAGATCTCTGGCCATCAGGTGGTCTCCTCAGGAGCACATGTTGACTACTTTATGTGTGTTGTATTTGCAAGAGCCAATTGTACGTATCACAGACGCTGGTAGTACTCCGACCAAACTTGCGCGTTCGTTACCTATGTCACGGCCATACAAATATCACGACAAGATCTAGTTTGATATACTCAGCGACCATTTTATAAAGATCAGTGTCTATTATTAGAGATACAAACTACATAGCGATGAGAGTTTTGAGTCTAGTTTGCGTCAATTGAGGAGCTCAGTAATTTTTGTAAGAAAAAGAGAAGATATCAGCTAACAATACATGAAGCATTTGTAGAGCGCTATCTATTGCTGAAACTTATTCTTGGACTTACTGCCGAGGTGCTTTACTATCAATTTATACTTTTTCCTTTTATTTTACATATTGTATTTGACTTATAGAGCGCGCTGTTACCCTACAATATGCGCTGCAATATAGCTTGACCCAAATGCGCACCTTTTGTACTCATTAGCATGGTTCAAGCAATGGACTCGTTGCTGTCCTAGCTGCGTTATTCGTTTGAGATGGGGAGTGTCCTCGGAGGTGAATGTGGGTTGGGGTGGGTGGGTGGGCCGCGATCTCGCAGCACGGGGTAGAAATCTATGGCTTTCTTGTTTTCGTGGCTCCTCACTGAAGGCTCAGTAATCTTATATTTCTCTCTTATAGATTACCACAATAACTTTATCTGCGAAATGGTGATCAATATAATAGTGTTATCAAATGCAACGTACTATATCAGGTAAATTAGCTGCATCTCTCAGTTAAGATTTACAATTATCGATATCTGTCATGATATAGTCCAAAACTGCGACTAACACTGTTTTCTTGAACCAGTCAACATGAGCGAAGCTCCTAAGAGCGATCACATATGCGCATCTCTCAATCTATATTAAACTTGACTCGAGAGAGTAGATAGAGAAGCGTAGCGAGCGGTGATATGTCTCCGCATACAGCCCCGCATTCATCGATTTGTATTTATTAAGCGAGAGAGCGCGAGCAGGACATTTTCTTTTCTTCTCTGATCTATTTTATCTTTTTTGTTTTTTATTCTCTCTATATTGACAACTCTTTATTTCTATGATTTATTTTTTTAAGTGCAAGCTGAGCACAATGTCATACCCAACAACTTGGCATCACAGAGACGATTTCTCTACACATTGATTGCTGGAACTAAATTCTACGCACTACGTATAGGGAATGAGAGTCGCGAGCACGCGAGATGAACGCAATAAGCACGCATCTAGGAGGCTTACAAGAGTGTACGCACACCACGTGCTATCACATAGCACGCAAACAACACATGATATCAACGAGAGTTATATTTGCATATAGAGAGCGCTCAAGAATCCCATATACCCTATCTCTCTCTCGGCTAGAGACACACACACACACATCCTTTCTATCGAGAGAGAGTGCGTCAGAAGTCCGTTTCCCTGATCCATGATTAAATATCTATACACTTCACGCCCCTCAACAAGATATGAGGTGATCAATCAGTTGCGCGCAGCTCATGCGTGTACAATCTAACTACACTGCGTTCTCCACTATCCCCGTACTTGCCAGATCGTTGCTGCCATCCTTTCGTGTCGGAAATCTTATGTGACTGCTCAGGTCTAGCTCATATGACCACATCGATCAGTAACAACACGCGCTACATCTAGAAACGATCAGACACATGTTGTACTTCTATGAACATAGTTCTTATTGCTTGATAGAGCAGAGCAGAGTCTTAGATTGAAAACTCAAGATGCCCCCTATCTGAACAATGTCACCTCTAGATTCGCGCGACTCTTTTATCACTCGTCGCTGCAGAGCAATGACGCTTATTTCTAACCACTACACACACCACACACACCACATCACACTGTAGAACCACCCAGTTCAATGTGGGGGTATCTAGAACTGTGTGTGACCTAGGGAAGCGAGTGTGCATGAGAGTAAAGGGATGAGCAGCGCTGCGCGAGATCTAGTCGATAGCGATCATGTCTGCGAAGCACAATAGACAGGATTTTGAACCCCTCCCCCCCCCCCCCGCCGCCTTGGGTAACCACTATATGTCAACCGGCAATCAAACTTCAATTCAGTATCTCAGAGCGATCGACCTGCGAAACACCCAATTATGCGGGCAACTCAAAGGTGGTCTGAGCCGACTATCTCCTCTCTCTTCAGAACTAAACTGTAGTAACAATATCAACCTACATCTTTACTCTCTATCTCATCTAACTGTTGTCGCATTCGAGAGAGAGACTCGCAGCAGAAGGAAGTTTGTCACTCTTACTCGATCTATCCGAAACTATGGAGACCACACAATATTTTACACATTCCTATCTATTGAGCAGGGGGAGGATCCTCCTACATGCCATGCATGTGATTCTCCTCTCACAGTGGAGCAAGCTTTTATTGCATTGTATTGAGATTTGATTAAACACATTACGAGATAACCTATACTCGGATGTCACATGTCCTCCGTACATGTACACTTTGTTTTCATGCCGCCGTGAGACATAATCGTATTTTGCGAATTATACATCAAGAAGATCATATCGGATCACATTTAAATTCAAAATATGATGAACGTTTTTCATCATCATACATCGTAGATCAACTCATCAACATTTCATCGAGATTCATCATGCACATTGTGCATGAGTTTTCTCATGTGTTTTTGAGCCAAATTTATTTTATCCCATGCAAACCTTCTTCTTTTTTAATCAAATTAACCGTTTACGCATCTGTGTTTTAGTCCTTACTTGCTTTTTCTTACCCCTGAACTTTTATCCTGATATTAATGCATGACTTGTAGTTTTGGCCCTAAATGACCTTAGGTTGTCGATGGGCCGTAAAACTCAAACAAACAAACAAAAAACAAGTCATACTCAGGTCGTAACATTAATACCTGAACCAACTAATGTTACTAAGCCGGTCCATCTTCAAATCCTCCCAGATATTTGGGCAGAAATCACTGAAAAATATGATTGAGTTTTAAATGTTCACTTTCAAAAAAAGAGTTTGAATTTGAAAAAAATGTATTGTTTTAACATTGTATATAGTAAAATGTTCATGTTTATAGTTAGAAATGACATCTTGCTCTATGATAACTCATGGATCAATAGATATAGAATGTCATGCGAAGTTATTGTGAAATGAATTACACAATACGATATAAAATGCCTGATTAGTTCACAATTATTCATACGATGTTAAAAAACATATTTGTCGAAATTATCTTGGCTTTTTAAGAGTGCAATTTGCATTGTACACGTATATACATGCATGTGTAATGTGTAAGACACAGTCTTTATAAATGAAATTGTTCGTACCGTTACGGACGGTCTTTTCCGTTACGATCAAGTCCTTACCGCATACAGTAGTTAAACTACCATTTTTCTGATTAAAATTATTTGTAATAATTTAAAAAGACTTTCATATTTGCTTTTATATTTTCTACTGGTTTTGGAACTAAACATTTCTTCTGTACTAGAAATGTTTAATTTAACACCATAGTTATTCCTTTGTCGTAAAAAAGTTTTTTTTTCACTACTTCAAACTTTGAAATATGAAATATTTTATTTATCGTTTGATATTCGACAATGAAATACCATGTTACTAATTGTTCATTTCAAAAGTTATTAACGACAAATAAATTTTCAGCGTGTTTATTTTTTTAATTGTTAATTTGTTATCTGTTATATCCTTAGTAGTTGTAACGGTAAAGGACATTTTACCGTTACATATGCGTTATGACGTCATAATTACGTCATAATACATTGTTAAGCTCTGAAACGTGTCTAGTGGTTATCTACAACGTAAACCCTATCATACAATGGAACTTTTATCATGATTTTCATTCTATGATCTGAAAATTTGATGTTCATAATGTCCCTTATTGAGATATTGACCAATCTCTCGCACACCTTCCATACAACTTCACTCTATCACAGACTCACGCCAGACCCGCACTAAACTAATAATCGGCCGCCTAACTATTCTGGGCAAATAATGGTGCCATCCTAAATTGATTACTGGGCGCACAATTGGGCAAAATTTGGAAACAGCCCTACTCTGCCCATAAAACATATGAGGGCATGTATAGTCCGATTTGCCCAATTTTCATATAAGGAGCATGGCCATGTTCTAAATAAAATCATCGATGCCATACCCACTAACAACATAGGGCATTTAGAACAAGTATAAGAGCTACTTACGCTCAATAGTAATTACCTAATTACATGGCGTGAAAAAGGTCTTGAGGGTGGTGGAAATATGATAAAAGAAAAAGCAACAGGAACCAGGAGGAGACCAATCCTTGACAGCTTTGGTTACAGCTAAAGACAAGAGAGTCTTTTTCAGAAATATACAAACACCAATCGCGAAGACCACCGCCAAGAATCAAAAGATGAGATGTAATGACTTAACAAAACAGGAAAGAGATGAAAGAAATCGGAACTTTCGTAGAAGAGTCCAAGCAGAAAAGTAAAACCAATCATATCGGGGAAATTCATTATAACTGAGTAACGCGTCCCACCATGGAACCGACAGAATAGTAAAAATGAAAAAAGAATAAGACAAGTAAAACCCAGAATTCTTAAACAAAAACCTGCAAAAAGCTGAAATCTACCTACACAAATGTTGACAGTCTTCCGAATAAACTTGATGAAATTAAATGGATAATAAAAGAATAAAACAGACAGCGATATCATTGCTTTTACCGAAATATATCCAAAAAACTAAGTTTCTACCCAGCTAAAGCTGAATTTAATAATAGCAGGATATGACCTGTTCACAATCGATAATGAAAACAGACACAGAGGAGTTGGGTTGTACATCGAGTACGGAGTGTAATGGAACAGAAGTAAACATGATGAAAATAATTTCAAAGAGAGCATTTGGTAAAGATCAAAAGCTAATAGGAAACAATTGTTTATTTAGTTGGATGTATTTATAGAAGTCCAAATTCAACCATAGAAAACAGAGAAACTTCGGAAGCTGATAAGATTAGCATCATCCGATATAACGTATAGCCACCTACTGATAATGGGAGACTTTAATTTGCCGAAAATTGATTGGGATTCTTGGTCTACAGGAAATGATAGAGAAAGTGGAATGTTCATCGAATGTCTTCAGGATAATATATTTATACGAACATGTGAATAAGTCACTAGATGTCGGAAAAGAAATGAACCAGAGTGTAATTAGATCTGCCAGATAACTAATGAAGAAGAAATAATAAAAGAAATTCACTAAAATGACCCTATCGGTAGTAGTGACCATTTGGTCTTGAACTTTAATTTTCTACTGCGAGGGCGTTACAAACTACCAGAAAGAAGCCACGTCCCTGAAATACAGCAAAGGGGATTATGAAAAGATGAGGGAAACTATCCCGAGGGACTGGAGTTGGACTTCTGAATGGCAGTGTTACAGATATGTAAAAAAGCTTTACAGATGTCATCAAAGATAAGGAAGATTCCTATATACCCGAGAGTAAATCGTCTGGAGGTCAGAAAACATAAAGTACCATTGATTAAAACCATTCTTCAGAAAATCAACAAGAAACACCGGAGCATGGCAGCGGTACATTGGAAACAAGGAGTGAAAGTAAATACAAAGAATATGCAAAAATTAGAAATTCAACTTTAAATGGGAAATACGTAAATCCAGGAGGGAAATGGAACATAGCATAGCAGAGAATATTAAATCAAAACGCAAAACGATTTTGGAGTTATGTTAATTCAAAGAGAAAAGTGAGAACAGGAATATCCGATATCAAAGGACTACACGGAGATGATCAACAGATGGCAGTCAATGACAGCGACATAGCCGAGGTCTGTTGGCAAATTTTTCAGCAGCGTTTTTAACGAAGGAACCATTTGGGGACCTACCAGAATTCGAAACTAGAACTATACAGTCATCCCTTTCGAGGAAATTACTTGTAATCCACTAAGTCGTGGAAAAGTTTTTATCAAGTTTAAATGAAATAAATCACAAGGACCAGACAAAATGCACCCGAAGTTTTTAAAGTTATATGTTGCGTTATTTTTCATACTCACGAATCAAGATGAGCTTTTAATATGTTATTCAGCACCAAAAATTACCCACTTTTTGAAAATTTACAGTGGTTTTCAATGCATAGGTTTAATTTTACATGTACAAATAAGAGCTGAAAATGATTTTTGGCAGTACTGCCAAAAATCATTTGAGTACCATATGGTGAGTGACCATGAAGCCAAATTGTGGTCTACAATTTCTTTACACATTTTTAGCGTTCGTCCCCTGTGAGGAAGGCTCTGGGTTCTGTCCCCTGGCCGAGACACACCGAAGTCTATAAAAAGTGGTAGTTTCTGCTCCTGCTTAGCGTTCAGCATACAGGGTAGTGGGACGACTGGTTCGCCTGTTGTCTATGAATCGGCTCGCACTCTCCTATCTACAGATGCTTGACCCTATACAGAATCAGGGACTTGCGTCTGGGCACTTGGAGCTTTTCGAACAACACCACCTGTGTAAGAGTCTCCATGTGGAAGCTAATGAGCCATCTCTAGACAGATCGGCCGAAAGAAAATTATCCCTTGCCGTATAGCCCGCATAACTGAAATCCAATCCCAAAAACCCCGCATTCGATCATGTAATTTAATCCACAAACACCAGGACATATACAGGCAACAAAATCAAAAGCGGATAACTAACATTTGGCATCGATTTTTCAAAGTTTTTGCAGGAAACAAAATATAAATTTTCGACTCCATTGAACCTAGAGTACACCATAATCGGATGTACCACCATGGCCTCATTCAAACACCTGATATCAATTTATCCCTACAAGAGAGGGCAAAATCCAGTGCATTACCTCGAAGATCACAAATCCTCCTTTCGGGAGTGGGCATTAGGGTGGCTTTCCCTGACCCATAGTCCAGATCTACATCTGACGGTATCAAAAGATGGTGATAATGTTGCGGCAGCATGCTGAACAAATCTAAATCACTGCTCCTCTATCCGACTCCCGGATGTTGCCTCCATTTTCTCTGCGGAATCTTGTGCTATCGGTCCTGGCTTACTTAACCATATCGAAGAACACCCGCATTGAAAAGGCAATTATCTGTTTTCCGTCCTCTCTTTCGTTTTCTTCGGCTTTTGAAATCAAGAAACCCTAGAAACACATTAATCCAAAATCTTTTTGATCTCGAACATTTCGATAAATCTTCTAAAACTCAAATACTTTATCTCTGGATTCCCAGTCATGTGGGTATCAGGGGTAATGAAAAGGCTGATAATGCGAGCTAAGACTGCTCTTTTCGCCTAGCACAAACATATTTGAAAAAAAAATAAAAAAAAAAAAACTACCATAACACCGACAATCAACACACCATTGGCAACAAAGGTGGTGCTACCGAAACAAACACAACAAACTGTTTAAAATTCAACCTACACTTAATCCTAAACTGTCCCAGCTCGGACGAGACCACAGAGAGGAAGTTGTTCTCTCTCGGCTCCGAACTGGACACAACATATTTTACACAATTCCTAACGATGGAGAGGGGAGGGATCCTCCCACATGCCATGCATGCGATTCCTCCTCTCACAGTGGAATATACCGCAGTCCTCCCATTACACTTACCCCCGCACAACATACCGTCATGGGAGGCCGGTCCTTACATGACCATGAGCTGTTAATAGGACGTTAATAAATCAAACAAACAAACAAACGATGTTTACTCAGTTTTCATCACAACTAAATGGAGTATTTTGGAGGTAAATATATAGAACAGAACTTGTCATTTAAAAAATAATAGAAAAGAAATTTCCCTGACAGAACCCGAAATGAGAGTCCTAAGCAGATGATTGTCCCTTTGAGGTCAATGCGATGCTCTTCGTTGTGGTCCAAGAGCCATACCGATAGCACAAGAATTCCGCAGAGAAAATTGGAGGCCAATCATCTGGAAGGTCGGATGAGAGGAACAGTGATTAGATGTACAGCATGCTGGCCGCAACTTTATCACACCATCTTTTGCGCCGTCAGTGTAGGATTCTTAATATGATAAGATCTTGTATAAAGTACCAGCACCGTGTAAATTTGAGAAAAAACTGTCTTTGTCTCAAAAATCTGTGTCATAGTGATTTTAATGTCTTGTTTTGTAGCACGAATGGCTATATATTTATAGAGATAGCTATTTGTTTCACATTCTTCAAAGTTCTGGCCCTGCAAGTAGGGCCGTATATGAATTGTACTGCTGTCCCTGTTGCATGAACATGCCGCTACCACTAGAATCCAGAAGTGCGTGCTATCGTCTGTGACTCTAATTTGTATAAGGACGTCTGTGACCGGAGCCCATGGTCGAATTGGGCAGGTCACGTTAGAAAAGTTGTTGTAGATTGTCATGATTGATGTGAATTAGCGGGGGGCACAATTAACGATTCAGGTAATAATGATAAGAATGTTCATCTTGCAGGTGAGAGGTAATAAATAAACGATGTTGACAAAATATTATCCAAGTAATAACAGAATAGTCAAAAATATATATACAGTTGAAGTCGTAGGGAAAGTCCAAGTCGACCATGATGTAGTAAGACAAATAATTCTACGAATCCGTAATGAACTATCATCATAAAATACTGTAGGTAAAGGTAAAATCAAATATCTAGTCCCTGACGCGTTTGATTCTAACTCTATCCTCTCCAACATAAACATACGACACTAACGTGTTGTAACTCCTTAAATAAGAATACTTATATCTACTCTAAATTATCAGAGACAGATGGCAATTGCCTTTTTTATTCAAAGATCTCAAAATAGAGGTGACATGTATTTCTCAAGCAAAAATGGGTGAGAAACATTAAAATGTCTACAAATATAAGTGAAAGGTATGGAAATAATTGAAGGCTTAATCCTTTCCTGTTTGTCCCATGAAAGTAAGGAATTAACTCTGCACCTTTAGCTAGGATTTTACTTAACAAGCAGGAGGCCCAGAGGGGGTCTGTATCCGCTCACCTGGTTTTATTTAGTAATTATCACAAGAACTCCCAAAGTTTAATTTTGAATCGCAACCATACATTGATGCTATAGATTACCATACAAATGTATGCAATATCCAATACATAGGTTTCAAGAACAAACAGTAATTTATATGAAAAATATTAGCCTAATAGCCCCGGGGGTCAGCCCGCTATCATTTGTACAATTTCAAATTCCCAAAAAAAAACTATCCTATTATGTGGGGCTATGTACCTTGCATTATGAGTGCCTCTTACCATGCCTAGGTTGCAAATACACGTAGTGTTATATGGAAATAGCTAAATTGAACCCCTTTTTGACCCTTACCGCTTACAGGCCATGTCCCAGGGGGGGAATTACGCCCAACATTTGCAAAATTTTGAATCCAAACCCTATAAGGATGTAACCATTGCATTATGAGCGTAATCCCATGTTAAGTTGCAGAGAAAAAGTCATTTATATGGAAATTGACCACATTTTGACCCCACCCTTCAGCCGCCAGGGGGTCAGCCAATATCATATGCACAATTATGGAATCCCCACCCATATAAGGATGCTACCATTGCATTATGGTGTGCTATCCCCATGCTTGATTTCAGAGAAGTCCGTTTATGATGGGAAATAGCCAAAATTGACCCCTTTCGCGCCCTGCCCCATCATTTGTACAATTTTCAGTTAGTAGCCCATAAGGATGCTACCAGTCCATTATCGTTGACTTTGAAAAAAACCAAGATGACTTGCCACACATAACTTTTATTTTCCCCACCAGGCATGCGAAAAAATTTTCTTAGATACACGCTCATGTGTATTTGTTGAATCCGCCATATTTACCATGTGGGAGTCTTCGACCAAGTTTATCTTCCCCTGGTGGGTGCGTTTTTGTATAGGAAAAATAAAGGTGCGTTTGACAGGACACTTTTACCGATGATCGATTTTGAAGTTTTTTTTTTGCAATCGATCATCGAAATCGACAGAGCTACTAACCGTTAAATCGATCAAAATCCGATCATACGGCCCATCACTATGAGCTTTCGGCCCATTAACCTATGTTTGGGAGAGCACGATGGGATCCAAAAGTGAAATTGTGTTAAAATTCATTTTGATTCGATTAAAGCATCTCCTTGTGAAATGTAAGCAGTACTGTCTAGGAAACATGCTATTGATTGTCTGATATTAACCAAAGTCTGGGCGGCCGCCCTGCTGAACAATATAATGGGGAAATCGTTAAGAAAATTTGTGCGATAATCCACCAAATTTAAGGCGGGAACGACATGAATGTAATGAGAAGTGCAGCGAATCAAACAACACATTTTTACAGCGAGATCTTGGTCTAATAGGCCTAGGAAAATTATCACAAAGAAAAGTAATCCATGGCTCAGCAACAAATTAATGTAAAAAGTGGTGGTTGTAGCGAATAACATCCAGGTCATGCAACACACAAAAAAGCACAGTTTTTTTTTTTCATTAAAACATATTAAAAATTCCCATTAAGAAGTTTGAGTGGGTACTTATCTTTAAAAATGCTCAGGTCACAATAAAAAGTCACCCACGCCGCGTTTGTTTGGTGTACATTGAAGAAAATTTCCTTACTGGTCACTATAGGATAAGGAATGGGATTCATTGGCGAAGTTCATATCGGATGTTGAATTTCGAGTATTTGTATAAAAATCGTTAGGCGAAAGTACACGCTATATTCGCCCAGGTTCATGATCCCCCCTAGGAGCAGACAAATCACGAATAAAAATTAAATCACACACACATGATGTTGGAGTTCCCTAAGGGGGGGGGGGGGGGGGGGGGGGGGGGGAATTTATGATGATGACAAAAAGCTTTATCTTTCTATTGCAACAAATCCTTGATTACCTATCTCAGTTGAAAGTACATGTATTGGCCCTACATGGGGGGGGGGGCCTTATTATTTGTCGATGGGACCGTATAAACACAAACAAACATAAAAAAGGTACATGTAATTAATTATACTATGCTTCTGCATATATACATTTTTTAATATTTATCTAAAATTCACCGAACTATTCATGCGGGTGAATATGTTAAACATAGAATATTCATCAAATTTCGTGTAAATGTCACTGTAGACAGATTGAGGGATCAACAGTTTACATATGATATGTAACATTGGAGTCACAGTCACAGACTTCAATACTTTATTCTTTGGGGTAATGGGTTTTCAAACTAAAGAACAGAAAAAATGCCCACATATACAGAACACGCGATCTTCTTCTGTCATCAAATGTACAGCTTGTACGTAGCAATCTGTTCCATTTCCAGCAAATGTTGATTTCCCTTTGATTAGCTGCGATTAAGATGTCCAGTTACTGATAATACTATCATGATGCGTCTGTTTCATTCATCTAACCTCATACAGTAGTGACCTATTGCTTTGGTTGAGTCTGGTGTCTCTGTCCGTATCCTATGTGCAGTCCGAGTATTAACTCTTGTGTTTGGAAATCTTATCCTAAATGGCGGATGACATGTGACTTTGGACTGCTTCCATTACTATGGCCAAAACATAAAGCAAAGTACAATACCTCAGGGAATGAAATTGCACTCGTGTCCACCAAATGTTGGAACAAGAGGTCAAAAATCTTCTAGCCCAAGTCTCCGACAACAAGCCAAGACGCAATCTCCATCATAACGAGACCTCTCCAGTACGACATATTTTCATGCCCGAGGTGTTTCAACCCGTCCTCCCACACCATACAAGAGCAAAAGATGGGACATCTAGTGTAAAACAACATATCGTCATCACTGATCTTTGATGTCAATCAAATATAATATCTGTAATAACTTGCACTGAATTGCTCAAGTACTCGACTGTTTTTGAGTTTGGCTGTGTCTCGAGCTCATTCTCCCCCAAGTCCTGAAGGGTGTGAATAAACTTCATCATACCTTCCTTGACAGAATCACAACATCATCCGTTTGCTAAGACTTATCAGTCTGGGAACAGACATGATCCTCTGAACAATTTCTCCAGCGTAGTCCATGCATAAACAAATAAGTCTCTAGGAGATTTAATTGTTTGATTAATAAAGGGACGACTTAATTTAGGATGTTTCGTACTTTATACTTATCTTATCTTTTCTCGTTCTTCCAAACTGACTTTTATCTCTCCTAAGTGCCTCACCTTGGCACCGTCCTCACGTTCGGCCCCTTGATTTGAGCGTTCGCGCCCTGTGAGGAAGGCTTCAGGGTTTCTGTCCCCTGGCCGAGACACACTAATGTCCTTAAAGTTCCTGCTTATTGCGCTCAACATACCGACTGGTACGCCCGTTTGTCAGTAATAAATGTGACCGTGGGGGTCAATGAAATAGGGACGATAGAGTTTATTGGCATCAGAACAACCTCCTTCCCTGGCTTCGAAGGTGTATAAATAGGGTAGAATTCCTTCCAAGACACGGAATTTTGCCCGAAGAATAAACGTGTGTCAAATATAGACCGTAAAAAGCCAGATTTAGTGAAGAGGTCCTGGTAATTGTATTTAAATCATATATGCAATTTCGTCTTTGTATCCCAACTGGGCCAGATTTAGCCTTTGATTTTCCCAAAGGACTCCTGAGCCAATCTCTGGTATCCTCGAAAGGCCCTAATGTAACTTTCCACTATTGGAGGATTTAAACTTTTAATTTCCCTTTTATTCTAAAATTTTGAAATATTTTACACAAAATCAAAAGCTCAAACCAAACCAACATTTGGCATCCAGAATTTCAAAATAGTTTGCAGAAACTAAATATAAATTTCGACATCACCCATTGACGAGTTCAC
The DNA here is from genome assembly GCF_041381155.1 of Argopecten irradians. Lineage (NCBI taxonomy): Eukaryota > Metazoa > Mollusca > Bivalvia > Pectinida > Pectinidae > Argopecten > Argopecten irradians. The sequence continues at coordinate 9,129 of NW_027188427.1, read as the reverse complement.
TGTATCGGATGTACCACCATGGCACATTCAAACACCTGATATCAATTCATCACTACATTAGAGGGCAAAATCCAGTGCATTTCCCGAAGAACACAAATCCTCCTTTCGGCAGTGCATTAGGGCTTTCCCTGACCATGTTCAGATCTACACTGACGGATCAAAAGATGGTGATAATGTTGCGGCAGCATGCTGTACATCTAATCAATGCTCCTCTAACCGACTCACGGATGTTGCCTCCATTTTATCTGCGGAGCATGTGCTATCGGTCTGGCGCCTTGACCATAACTTAGAACACCTGCATTGAAAAGGCAATCATCCGTTCCGACTCTCTTTCAGTTCTTAGATTTTGAAATCAAGAAACCCTAGAAACACATTAATCCAAAAACGATTGATCCGAACATTACAGATTGTCATCTTACACTCAAAATACCTATCAGCTGATTCCTAGCCATGTGGGTATAACGGTGAATATGACAAGGCCCTATAAAGCAGCTAATGTGAACAAAGTGTCCAAAGGCATCAGGTCTTTTCTATAGTCAACTCTCTCTGGTGCTCTGAGTATGAAGGATAGAGAATCCGATTCACCGGACCAATCCTACATTTAGTAGCACAGTTCGACTTATCCTCCAGGCTGGTGAGGAATCCTAATCAAGGCAATGCCAAGGCAGAAGATTTACGTTCCAATTAAAGGGAATAAGTTTAAATCGGCCACACAATACGTTCATTGGAGGGCATAAAACGGCACTAACAAAACTTCACCACAACAAAATGTATAAATTCTCTTTTGTATCCCAAAATTGCTGATGACACACAATCTTTAGACCAGCCCACCTGCGTCCTGACCATTCTTCACCTTCAAACGACAACATTAGAGCATGAGTTATGAAGAATGACCACCATATCTTCATAATATGGTGTACTTTCACAAACAAGATATCAACGGTAATGAAGGCATGCTTGCCTACCCAAGAGTATAGCACGATGAGAATGCAGAGGAGCTAGTAATCGTAAAAATAAAAAGGTCATATAATTATACATAATAGTCAAAGTTGCAATTGGGGCTTATTTTCCATAAACATAGTGTTTTACTACTCTAGTATCAACAACTAAAAACTTACTCACACGAATAATTACACTGTATACCACCACTCTAGTGCCAACAGCTGTGATACCACTACCTCTTGTACAACGCACCTTGTTCTACACTAGCATCAAGTACACAATCAGTATATCACCTTTACACACTCCAAGTACACACACTGTTTCATCCTATACCACGTCACATCTACTGTACAACCAACTAATCTAGTATACAACAACATCCTGTATACAGACCAATCATCTTTTGCTAACAACACATGCATACCACGCTAACCGTCTAGAACTACCCACTGTTAACCACTACACTTATGAACAACACTGGTTAAAACCATCTACTTCAGTAGATTGTACAACACTATGTCATCACCACCACTCTAGTACAAAGAACTATATACCATATACTCAAGTACAAACCACAGTATAGCCAAACATACCTTATTAGTATCAAAACACTGCTATTTTACCCACTACTCTAGTGTTTCAAACCACTGTTTACACCACGTAGATTTATAATTCAACAATGTGATAACCACTACTATAGTTACACACACTGTACACCACTACTCTTAGTAAAACCACTGTATATACCAACTACTCATAGTAGCAACTCACTGTATCCACCACTCTAGTACAACATAATGTATAACTATACTATATTACAAACAATTTAATACTACAGCTATAGTACAAACACTGTATACCACTAATCTAAGTCAACACTGAATACCACTACTCCTAGTACAACCACAAGTATCCCACTCCTCTAGTATCCACATGTCCTAACCCTTTATCTATTAGTTACATTGGATGTAATCAATCTGACTCTCTGTAGAAACACTGCACAACACTACTATAGTATACAGACCACCTGTACTGGTATTAATCTGGTGTAGCTACTATCGTGATCGAACACTACTGTAATACCTCCATTACTGAATACTAGTAGTATAGTCACATCACATGTATTACAGCTAGTCTAGATCTCTGTACTGTTATCAATTACTCCAGATAGTATACTACACTGTAATACACATTAGCTTATCGGTAACAACACTCTGTATACCTCTTAATTCAGTACAACAACTGTATACCGAGCTACTTTAGTAACTACAATGTCTGTGATGATACTTTAGTTACAGCTGCGGTATTACCAACTTCTCTCTATACATGACTGTACAACACTGTATACTAGTAAACTCCCAAGAACTAACCTACTATAGTACACAAACCTCTGTATACAACCAACATACTCTAGTACAAACACAGTAGCATCATCAATTATAGTATACCACTGTTGACTACCTACATCTAGTTCAACACTTCTTGAGTATACCTGAAATATAGTACTCAATGAACTCCACTACGTCATAGTTAGGACAATATACAACCAACCCTACTATAGTAACAACACTGTAAACCAATACTAATAGTACAACCATGGTATACCGACCCAACTACATACATTAGCCTAACATACACTGTATGATAGCCACCCAATCCAGTCTTTACAATCATTACACTATGTACACCACTATATTACTAAAGTTACTAGCTCTTGTTAATCACCCAACCACCACCTCTAAAGTTACAACACTTGTACACCAACTACTATAGTTACATAATAAATGGTTAAACCAATCACCTCAGTACAAATACAACACATGTACACATCCTATCACATATAGTACAACCCTGTAAACCACCCACTGCTAGTAACAAACACTGAGTACACCCACATAACTCTAGGTACAGAACAGAGTACACACTTGTGTACTACCACTACGTTATAGGTACAGAAACACTCGCTATAATCATCCCTAACTCACTTAGTAGCATGTAGTCCATACAATGTATATTACCACATACTCATGAGTTACAAAATACTGCTTTATCCACAACCAAATAAAGTACACAAATCTTGAAACACCACTTACTTCTTGTACTACCAACAGTTCAACTATAATATAGTTCGAGTACCGACCAACCTTCAGTCTCTCAGTACAACTTGGAGCTTGACTGTTTACAACCCACTTTCACTCTAGTACAAACACTGGTCACCTGTATACCCACATTACTCTAGTACAACACTGTATACGCCAATATCTCTATACCACAGAGAGTAACACTGTAAATTAACTCGACTACTTATAGTACCCACCCAACTGTATATCACACTACACTAGTACTCAACCTCTTGTTTAACACCACCAAGAGTAGCTTCACACACTGTATAAACCACTTACTCCTAGTATAGCTACACGTAGATATGTTATAGTGCCCACTACTCATCGTACACACACTACAGTACTACGCACACACTATCTAGTCCAGAACTCTGTATTAACGGCCGTGATTACTTCTTCAAGCTACAATCACTGGTATAACACACCACGTCTAGTATCAAAACCACTGTATATGTACCACTACTATAGTATCGCAACACTGAAAATTAACCCCAACTACCACCAATAGTACATCACTTGGGTAAGAACTACTACTATAGTTACAACACTGTAATATACCAATAACTCTAGTACAACATGTATACCATTATCTCTAATTCATACACTGTATACCACTAGAAAACAGTAAACACCTGTATGATAAAAACTACTCTAGTTACATGCACACTGTATACCAACCACTCTAGTACTACACTGTATTTCACCACTTACAGTCTATTCATCACTGTATACCACGACTCTAGTAAACCACTAACTTCTTCACTAGGATTAACAAAAACAATGTTTAAACCCACCTTACTGCTACGTCACAACACTGTATTATACCACACTATGATTGATGACTAGTAGTACATACAGACCTGTAAATACCTACCACTATCCTAGTTACCAACGAGCAACTGTATACACAACCGCACTATTAGTTCACACATATCTGTTATACGACCTAGACTATTAGTAGCACACCAACCTGGAACATTCCCCACCTACTATTATTCAACACAATGTTACTCCCACACCTACTCCTATTACAAACAACTCTGCCCCCCTCTACCGTGCTACTCACATTACTACAATGTACAACCGAAAACCACTGTACTTAACAACAACTATGACTTACTAATCTAGTGATAACCAACACTGTATTCCCCACCACTTACTACTAGCTAACAACACTTGTACTCCTCATTACTCTAGCTTCAAAATCTGTTACAATCCACTTACTCATAGAACTAAACAAAAACAGATATATTCAACTAATTATAGAATCACATCACCCACTGTTACTCAAAGCATACAAACACTCATACGACCAACTCTAGCTACAAACAACTCGTAATGAAACACCAAAACGTATTATTGTGTGTTATAATTGTACTCTAACCTATCTAATCCATATTACCACAACACTGTAATACCAATGCAACTAATTACAAACACTGTATAATTCCCGACCTACTATAAAGTACGAATAATTCTGTATACACCACCTCACCCTCCATAAGTACAAGCACAAAACACTGTATACCACTACTATAGTACGAACAAACCTAGTATAACCACTACACTAGTACAACACTGTATCACCACCTATCTATAGTAACAACAATGTCAAAATACCAACCCTAACAACATGAACAACTTTAGTATCAAGCAGCACTCTCGTAATACATCTACCCACTACTATAGTACAACATACATGTAAGGACATCACTGTACATGTTATCAACACTGTACACTGTATAGTACACTTACTGTATAGTACAACACTGTATACCACACTACTACTAGTACAACACTGTATACCACTACTATAGTACAACACTGTATACCTATACTATAGTACAACACTGTATACCACTACTATAGTACAACACTGTATACCACTACTATAGTACAACACTGTATACCACTACTATAGTACAACACTGTATACCACTACTATAGTACAACACTGTATACCAGTACAACACTGTACAACACTGTATACCACTACTATAGTACAACACTGTATACCTATACTATAGTACAACATACACTGTATAGTACACTATACTATACTAGGTACAACACTGTATACCACTACTACACTAGTACAACACTGTATACCATACTATAGTACAACACTGTATACTACTACTCTAGTACAACACTGTATACCACTACTATAGTACAACACTGTATACCACTACTATAGTACAACACTGTATACCACTACTATAGTACAACACTGTATACCACTACTATAGTACAACACTGTATACCACTACTATAGTACAACACTGTATACCACTACTATAGTACAACACTGTATACCTATACTATAGTACAACACTGTATACCACTACTATAGTACAACACTGTATACCACTACTATAGTACAACACTGTATACCACTACTATAGTACAACACTGTATACCACTACTATAGTACAACACTGTATACTACTACTATAGTACAACACTGTATACCACTACTATAGTACAACACTGTACCACTACTATAGTACAACACTGTATACCATACTATAGTACAACACTGTATACCACTACTATAGTACAAACACTGTATACCATACTACTAAGTACAACACTGTATAACACTCTATACTATAGTACAACACTGTATACCACTACTATAGTACAACACTGTATACCACCATATACTATAGTACAACACTGTATACCACTACATTGTACAACACTGTATACCACTACTCTATAGTACAACACAGTAACACATGTATCAGTAATATAGTACAACACTGTTATATACTGTATTTATAGTACAACACTGTATTCACACTACTAACAGAATTAGTACAACACTTATATTCACTATCTATAGTACAAACACTGTATACTACCTAGACAATATACACTGCAACACACTCGGTACATACACACATACTACTAGTACAAATTACCATTATTTTATGTGTTTGTCCATCAAACTTACTAATGTATTCAAACCACTGCTAATATTAAACCTTTTGTGCATACCAGTACAATGATATACATGTAATTAATATAATACTTTTTAAATACTGAAACTTGTGTATACAATCTACTTACTTTTTAAGAACCCAGTACAAGAGGTGTATTTGAGAAGTACCACTGACACTTAATACAACCAGTATACAGATATTTTGCCAGCACTTCCCACTATATGACAACAATGCTAAATTGATCAATACTGTAAAATTTAACTATTAAACACTGTAACTACTTAGTAAATACTATAGAAGTAAAAACTTTGTATACCTATTTAGTACAACACTGATAGTATCGACTATAACCAATTTTATGAACACTGTAACCTATACTGATTGAAATTTTATTCAACATATATTACAAACATTTGCTATAGTACCACCTTTTTACTGTCTTCTTCTGAATCCTTCTGGTGGTAGTACAATCTCGTCTGGACCAGGACTATAGTAATACCACCCTTTACCACAGCTGATGGCGTTTACCTTGTACAACAGCCGTATACGCGCGTCCATACAGCTGAGTTTACTTCAAACTATTTGTACATCTCGCTAGTTTTTACAAGGGTGCCGCCATATTTACAACAACAATAACAACATGTTATAACGCCTACAGAAGGCTGGTTTTGATTGGACCGAAAACACTGTAAACGCTTAGTGATTGGTCATATCCATACTATGGGTCAGTCCCAATATTTTGTCCTCATTGGGGTTATATGTACTACCTCATACTGTTATGTGCACTAATTTCCCTTAAGTGAAAACGATTTTAACTTATACCTAAAAAACACTGATATTCCACCTTAAGATGAATTACTATAATAATTTCCCTTAAGTGATTTTCGTATATCTTAAGTGAAAACACTGACACACTACTAATGCAACAAGCGTTTATTTTACCTTAAGTACAACCTAGTATTGTACACTATAGTAGGGAAATGTAAGAAACAGTTTTCCCAAATTTTTGTAGTTGTCGTTTCTGGTTGATCAAGTTTTAGGACTTTGCCATGAAGTTGGACCTGAAATGAAACAGAAAAATAATTTTTTAATGATTTTTTTGTTTGTTTCATAAATGATTTGCCGCAACCCTTTGGAACGGTCACTGGGGAATCTGCAGTCTGGTTTTACTTTTAACAAAATGTAATCTCTTTACCAAATGACACTTTACATTAAATTAACCACTGTTGAATAGATGAATATTAAAGGGCCAATTCAATGAGGCTAATTCTGTTACATACCCGCGAAGCAAAATATGATGTAAATTTGTTGTTCTACATTCCTTATGAAACATATGTCAAGAAATATTGACACACATTTATTCAACGACGTTGTTAAGTATTTTGATTGATACAGTTGAAATTCCAAATCGTTGATCAATATGATTAAGCAGGTAGAACATATATGCTGTACACCATACCCATACCCCCCCCCCAAGCCAAAGTCATGTACGTTAAACAAATCAATAGTATATTTACTACTGAGGAGTTGGTAAAATTATATTTAAGACTAGAACATGCACCTAATAATGTAAACACGCTGTGCACCTTAAATCAAGGAATAAAATGCTGGCACATGATCTTGTGTACCTTGAATTCAAATTTATTTATTGATTTTCATGGTGCCAGGAAGGACCATTACGTCATACGGTTACCCGATGTTGGAACTAAAAGGAAAAATGTACCTTCATGTATATTGTTTGTGCTTGACTAGTATCTCCAGTATAAGGATGGAACCTAACTAATTCATCTTTCATTCAACTGTCCTGCACACTGACTAATAACTACTGCCGGATAAAGTTGTGCTTTATTCTTCAATATGAAACGGTTTATCTGTCAATATGATCACGTGATTTTGTTCCACATCTGACGTCACATTCAACGGAATGACGCCATTTTACTATATTGAAAAATCTCGTATGGCGGCGACGCTGTTGTTAACAAACCAACACGTGAACTTAATTTCAATTTTGTTGTAAATATTCGTCATACGTCCGTCCTAAGTTAAAATAACACTAACTTCAATTATTGCTTACTATTTTGATTTTAACAGCCAAGATTCGTGTTTTTTGTTCGAGCACTGGTCAGGGGAGTCTAAAGTAGATAAACGATAATTATAAGATAACAATTCTTGTACAGATATCTTTAACTGGAGCACTACATATTCAAATGTTTTTCTGGTTTTCGTTTATCAGAGATTGGAAATACTGAAAACATACATCAAAAGATAAGATCACGAATTCAAAGATAAAAATAATCATACAACATTAAACTAATGGCTAGCGCTCAGCAAACGGAGTGGGACGACTGGTTCGCCCGCTGTCGGTATCATGTGACCGGGTGGGGTGTGTTGCTTGGTGTCTTTGGCGGCATGCTTCAGTGATACAGCACTATAAAAAGGGCTACAGTTCCACTATACAAGAAGACATAACATGAATATAACGCAGTCCCCAAAAAACACGCACCTCGCATATCATACACGCAGCACACCACATACATGGGAGGCCGTCCTTACATGACCATAGCTGTTAATAGGGCGTTGATTAATCAAACAAACAAACAAACGCATAAGATCAAAAACTGTCTGTATTCACTTCTCTCAAAAACGAAAACCACACAATGATCCTGACCTCACACTCAATGGAATTAAAATTCCAGTAGTTGAACAAACTAAATTACGCAACCCGCACAACATACATGCAACACACCGCATACATGGGAGGCCGTCCTTACATGACCATAGCTGTTAATAGGACGTAAATTAATCAAACAAACAAACAAACAAATCTTTGACTAATATTTGATTCGAAACTGTCCTTTGTTCCACATATCAAACATTTGAAGGATAAGTGCTCGATGACGCTGAACATTGTACGAGTTCTTTCCCATTCTGATTGGGGTGCAGACCGTGATCAAAATTTGAGTACGGCTCAATTGTCTATGGATCGGCTCGAAGCTCCTATCTACAGATGCTTGACCCTATACAGAATCAGGGACTGCGTCTCGCACTTGGAGCTTTTCGAACAACACCTGTGAAGAGTCTCCATGTGGAAGCTAATGAGCCATCTCTAGACGATC
>NW_027188426.1:0-22705 GCF_041381155.1 Argopecten irradians | reverse complement strand
TTCCTCATCAAAGTATCAAATTTGTTAAATGATAAAGACCATATATATTTTTGTTTTAATATATGAAGAATTTTGATACAACTTAGTCACACAATTACAAAATTGAGTATTTTTGTCGAGCATGTGTACATTTATTACATATTCAGTGAACGAGCATTATACACAAATTAAGTGATAAAGAGTATTCCCATGTACGTACAATAATGAAAGATTTCAAAAGTAAGCGGTCCCATAAGTCAGCCAGTCCCGTAAGTAAGTCGGTCCCGTAAGTAAGCCATAAGCCGGTCCTGTAAGTAAGCCGTAAGCCGGTCCTGTAAGTAAGCCGTAAGTAAGCCGGTCCTGTAAGTAAGCCGCCGGTCCTGTAAGTAAGCCGGTCCTGTAAAGTAAGCCGCCGGTCCCGTAAGTAAGCCGGACCCGTAAGTAAGCCGGTCCCGTAAGTAAGCCGCCGGTCCCGTAAGTAAGCCGTAAGCCGGTCCTGTAAGTAAGCCGTAAGCCGGTCCTGTAAGTAAGCCGCCGGTCCCGTAAGTAAGCCGTAAGCCGGTCCTGTAAGTAAGCCGTAAGCCGGTCCTGTAAGTAAGCCGCCGGTCCTGTAAGTAAGCCGGACCCGTAAGTAAGCCGGTCCCGTAAGTAAGCCGCCGGTCCCGTAAGTAAGCCGTAAGCCGGTCCTGTAAGTTAGCCGGTCCCGTAAGTAAGCCGTAAGCCGGTCCTGTAAGTAAGCCGCCGGTCCCGTAAGTAAGCCGTAAGTCGGTCCTGTAAGTAAGCCGTAAGCCGGTCCTGTAAGTAAGCCGCCGGTCCCGTAACCGGACCCGTAAGTAAGCCGCCGGTCCAGTAAGTAAGCCGTAAGCCGTCCTGTAAGTTAGCCGGTCCCGTAAGTAAGCCGTAAGCCGGTCCTGTAAGTAAGCCGTAAGCCGGTCCTGTAAGTAAGCCGTAAGCCGGTCCTGTAAGTAAGCCGTAAGCCGGTCCTGTAAGTAAGCCGCCGGTCCTGTAAGTAAGCCGGACCCGTAAGTAAGCCGGTCCCGTAAGTAAGCCGCCGGTCCTGTAAGTAAGCCGGTCCTGTATGTAAGTAAGCCGGTCCTGTATGTAAGTAAGCCGGTCCTGTAAGTAAGCCACCGGTCCCGTAAGTAAGCCGGACCCGTAAGTAAGCCGGTCCCGTAAGTAAGTCTATGATTCCTCACAGGACAAATGACTTCGAAAATAAGACGGGTTCGAAAATAGGCTGGTCTCGGAAATAAGCCTGGGATTTCCTATCAAAAAAGTAGAAGCCGCGGCTAATATTGTTGAGATTTTAGGTTTTGCTTGGACATCGTAACCACTATGCCATCCCTGCCCCAAATCAGGTTTGCATGCACCACAAACAGTATAAATAACAAGACTCACAAGTTCAAATTTTCTAACACTGAACCTGTCTTCAAGGCACTTGATGATATCTGTCACTCATAGACATACTCTTGTTAAACATGGATCTCGTACACATGTAGAAGCTAGTAGCAGTACTTGATCAAACATTTCATGGGCAGCATTTGTTTACTTACCACAACACTTGAGATAATGTTTAATCAAAGACACAGCCCCATTATTGGAAGTATATAGCATCAATGACAGTCTCATAGAGAAATAAATAGATCCTGCAAACAAGTCTTTTGGTTTCCTTGAAAATTGACTGATTCAATATTACTCAAGGAAAAAGTCACATGTGAAAAATGCGTTGAATATAACAGGGAGAGAATTTTAAACATCGCTTAATATTGGGTTGAGTGTATGAACAGTATGGCTGATGTCACTAGTTGATCTATCTTTCACAATAGAATAACCAAGCTTCAGTCTCTGTATAACTTCACCCAAGTGACAGGGGAGACGGTCTTTATAGCTAGTGGTCTTTATACACGAGTTAGATTGTGTTGAAATTGGTCATTTGGAACCTTAGGACAGTGGTCTGATTAAGCAGGTGGTCTAAATACAGAAGTGGTCCATAAGTTTTATGGCATCATCAATAAAGATAGATAAGTGACAAGTATTTAATATTATTAAATAAAATTATGTTTAAAAAGTGTACCTCATGGTTTTCCCCAGGAGAGGTGCCTATCAGTACAACTGCATCATAAACACAAAGTGTAAATACAGGCTCATCTCTCTTGGAATAACTTTGAAGAAGACGCTCCACACAGTAAAAACTGTTTATAAATCACCACATAAATGTACCAAAACAAAGCATATTTGGAGAACAATATATATTGTTTTATGTTGTTATTTAGAACAGACCACTCAATCATAAAAGATACAAGACCACTTCTACTTTAAAATGTTGCTTGCATGCATGACAAAGTCAGATTTATCATGCTTTCATAATGGTAAGCATGTGGAGTTTATGCTTTTCTGTAGCTATATTTGAGGACATTTCTCTGAACGCAGAGTTTAAAAACACGGTACAGCATCAAAATCATTTTATACATCTTTTATCGATCAACGGGGCGTAAGGATTACAGATGATCGACAATAAAGCCTTTTTGTAGCATGCCATTAAAACATTGATCAATATCACAATACACGTTAATTATTCATAGGTTGGGATAATTGGACTGGGGCATATAGTCGGAATGATATTGTTTCTAACCAAATCATGACTGCAGTCAGATGCCAACGAATTCATGTATTGTTTGCTTATCTTTAGAATTTCACAAAAAATGAGATTTCTTTTTATGGAAGTGAGATACATGTCACAAGAAAGATTAACCAAGAAACATTCGTTAAGAATACAAAATTAAAAAAAAAAAAAGTAATATATTTGTCTTTAGCAATTTGAATATTAAAAATATTGATTGTAAATTGTTAAGTTGAAGAGACTTTAACTTAAACATTGAGACTTCAGTTATATATCCTACTCACACTGAACAAAAGCTCTAAAAGATATCACCGAAAACTTAAATGCTTTCCATACAAATGAGGCTGAGCAGTTTGGAAACGTTTTTACTGAGGCGAGTATCCGAGGAAGATTTCTGTATTTGTGTTATGCACGTCAGGAACTGAATAAAGCCCAAAGGAATAACATGGGATGAAATATTCAAAGTCGGAAAATCGGCTGAATCTCGGGTCAAATCCATTAGTTTCTATCAATAGAACAGAATGATATTATGGGCAACACGATTCCTGAATGGTCACAAAACACATTACCCAAGCCCTGCAGACACAGAAAAGACATAAATAGTCCAATAATACCATACACGTATTACAATAGTCAAATAATACCATACACGTAATACAATAGTCAAATAATACCATACACGTAATACTATAGTCCAATAATACCATACACGTAACACAATAGCCCAATAATACCATACACGTATTACAATAGTCAAATAATACCATACACGTAATACAATAGTCCAATAATACCATACACGTATTACAATAGTCAAATAATACCATACACGTAATACTATAGTCCAATAATACCATACACGTAACACAATAGCCCAAAAATACCATACACGTATTACAATAGTCAAATAATACGATACAGGTAATACTATAGTCCAATAATACCATACACGTAACACAATAGCCCAATAATACCATACATGTAATACATTAGTCCTATAATACCATACACGTAATACAATAGTCCAACACTACCATACACGTAATACAATAGTCCAATAATACCATACACGTAATACAATAGTCCAATAATACCTAACTGTAGAAATTATATACCAACATTTCGAGTGCACTTTAATAGTCATTTATAAAGTGCATGCAGTTGAGATTTTGGACCTTAAACCTTAGATGAGATGAGTACCTCTATATATGGTAAGCTTACACTTATGGTAAATGCAACATGGAGAAAATCAGAAATTTATATATATCAAATGTTTTTGATGAGGTGGCCGAGATGTATTCCAGCTGTTCTCCCCACTGACAACACATCCTCAATGACCTCAACTATAATAGTTCAAAGAAGTTTACCACAACAAGAGGCATTTACTGGGTTACAAAAAATAGCTTAAAGCAATCTGATCTTGAGTCAAGGTTAAACAAGGTCAAGGTTAAATGACTTTGACAAGGAAGTTTACCATACACCAATGAGCCACTACAACTGTCTATAGTGTGACTGATGTATCATAAGGCCAGATCTAATAACAAGAGACCCATAAGTGGCCTGGATCACTCACCTGGTTTGTTTCTGAATACAGATTCAGTGCTATAATTATCTAAATAGAATTTTAAATTTTTACTAAATTTCCCTGTTGGGCCCCCACCCCTCCTGTCCCATGGGGTTAGAATCAGGAGTTATACAAACTTATGTTCCCCTTCCCCAAGGATGTTTTTAGCCATTAGTTATAATCTGTCCAGAACTCTATGACAATCTGCCATTTAAAGGGTTTACCACGTTAACCTCTATTTGGCCCATCGGGTCAAGTGAGCTAAAAACAATAGTTGTACAAACGAGGCAAAAAAAAAAACAAAAAGATTTTGAAATTTTAAGTGAAGGTATAAAAGATGTAAACAATACATCATACCTGTATGTTTTTGTGACATTGATATTACTATAATAGTTGACATTGAGAATTTAACTTAAAATTAATACCTATTGACTGGCACACATACATCTCTTCGCCAGGAATTAAAGGGAGCACTTGGTAGACCATTATTATTGTACAGGTACAAATATTGATTACTGTGTATTCCACCAACTGACAGGGTGAGGTGTTGTTTATGTCTGGACTGGTACATGTATGTTGAAATAACCAGAGAACTATACTGTAACATGTGTATTATAGAACCTAGCTGTGATAAACAGTAAGTTTAATAAAGTACAGTTGTTGAAACAGTTTGAAGACCATGCTTTACTACACTTAATTGATAGGATCATATCAATGTAGATAATCTTCTAGAATATATTAGACTATGGGAGATAATCTTTTAAAAAAAATAGGCCAGGGGAAGATAATTAAGTGGAAGAAATAAGATCAAGGGAGATAATCTGATACAATAAAACACACAAAGGGGAGATAATCTATAGAATAAAACACACCAAGGGGAAATAATCTATAGAATAAAACACAGCAAGGGGAAATAATCTATAGAAGAAAACAAAACAAGGGGAGATAATCTTATAGGAGAAAACAGACTAAAATGACATAATTTTATAGGAAAAAAACAGACTAAGGGGAGATAATTTTATAGAAGTAACAGACCAAGGGGAGATAATCTTATAGAAGAAACTGACCAAGGAGAGGTAATCTTTAGAAGAAAACAAGCCATGAAGATATATTGAGATAATCTAGCCAATCACACTAAGATGAGATAATAAATTATAAATGAAACCAGGGGGAGATAATTTACATGGAGAAATTAAACTGAGTGCAGATAATCTGGTAGAAATCTGACCAAGGTGAGATAATCTAATAGAAGCATTCTGCAACTTTGTAACTGATGTAACTTTTTAAATCAAAAGGTCCTCATTTATAACACATAATATCTATATAATGCTTGCTGTTTGTAAAAATTGATAATAATCTAGTATGTTTCCTCTTGCAAAAGAAAGTAATTCTCTACTATGATTTGAACAGACAGATTGTCCAAGTTATTGGTAGGAAATAATCTGAATATGATAGAATATCAATACATATTTTCAGTATATCATATACAGAAATGGCCTGAAGGTATTCCATATCTGTTTCCACTGTTAACATAAGCACTAGTCATTTTTGTCTGGTAAGCAAAGCATCATGCTGTAATCTAAATATACCTCAGTTAGCTGACTGAATTAGAAAGAGTGACAAGTTTTAAATCACATTCTGCTTCAGAAGATGTTGAATATAGCTTCAGGCAAACTAAACATTTCTAAAAAGCTTTTAATTTTCTCTTAGTGAAAATCAGTTTTCTACAAAATGTCACGTTTTCCTTAATTTGCTTTGACTTCTGCTGGAAAACATAAATGGAAAACATAAATAGCAGCCGTAAATCAACTTTTACAGTGGAGTTTTTAATTGACAGCCTTGTTATCAGCCAATCAACTTTTACAGTGAAGTTTTTAATTGACAGCCTTGTTATCAGCCAATCAACTTTTACAGTGGAGTTTTTAATTGACAGCCTTGTTATCAGCCAATCAACTTTTACAGTGGAGTTTTTAATTGACAGCCTTGTTATCAGCCAATCAACTTTTACAGTGGAGTTTTTAATTGACAGCCTTGTTATTAGCCAATCAACTTTTACCAAGGAGTTATATATTGACAGCCTTGTTATCAGCCAATCAACTTTTACCAAGGAGTTATATATTGACAGCCTTGTTATCAGCCAATCAACTTTTACCAAGGAGTTATATATTGACAGCCTTGTTATTAGCCAATCAACTTTTACCAAGGAGTTATATATTGACAGCCTTGTTATCAGCCAATCAACTTTTACCAAGGAGTTATATATTGACAGCCTTGTTATTAGCCAATCAACTTTTACCAAGGAGTTATATATTGACAGCCTTGTTATCAGCCAATCAACTTTTACCAAGGAGTTATATATTGACAGCCTTGTTATTAGCCAATCAACTTTTACCAAGGAGTTATATATTGACAGCCTTGTTATCAGCCAATCAACTTTTACCAAGGAGTTATATATTGACAGCCTTGTTATCAGCCAATCAACTTTTACCAAGGAGTTATATATTGACAGCCTTGTCATCGACCAACACAGGCCTGTGTTAAAGTCAGCGTTCAATCCTACACTTCCAATTTCAAAGTTGTTTGATATTTCAAAAGTGAATAATAAATGAATGTCTGGCGTAGACATCTTTACATAGGACAACAATGTAACTGTCAAAACTATGAGAGCCATTTTATCACCTATAATTTCACCAATAATTTCTATTATAATAGAGCTGTTTGTCCCTTTTTTGAACATTCTATATATGTCAAATCATTATATTATTATATAATTATCATATACTAACAATTAAATATCATAAATCGGATTACATACCTTAATGTTAGGGCTTCAAATCATCCTAATAGGAAAGGACATATGAGGACATATCTCTAGGGTATAAAAGAAAGAAAGAAAGAAAGAAAGAAAGAAAGAAAGATAGAAAGATAGAAAGAAAGAAAGATAGAAAGAAAGAAAACAAGAGATCCCAGAGGGATCTTGGCGCCCACCAAAGAATGATCTATGTCTGACAAACAAAAGAGGGATCTTTTCTCTGCTTTTCAAACTTTTCCTATATATTACTACATATAATAAATTTGAGATAGATCCTTTGAGTACTTTCTGAGAAACAAACTTCAATTATCAAAATCCCAAATGCCTACCTGTAGGCCATCTTTTTGACTGATCAGTCCAAAAATGCAATATGCATAAATAAGGTCCTAGGGGAACTTACATAAAAATTGGAGACAGATCACTTCAGTACTTTCTGAGGAACAGCGGTAACAAATTTCAATTGTCAAAATCAAAGATGACGTCCTGTCGGCCATCTTGTTCACTTATCAGTACCAAAATGCAATATGCATAACTAGGGACCTAGGGGAACCTGCACATGAAATTTGAGACAGATCCCTTCAGTACTTTCTGAGAAATAGTGGTAACAAGCTTCTACTATCAAAATTCAAGATGGCAGCCTGTGCTATCTTGTTCATTGATCAGTCCGAAAATGCAATTTGCACAACAAGGCCCCTAGGGGAACCTGTACATGCATTTTGAGAAAGATGCCTTCAGTACTTTTTGAGATATAGCGGTAACAAATGGCAATTGTCAAAATCCAAGATGGCTGCCGGTCGGCCATCTTGTTCACCAATTGGTACAAAAATGCAATATTCATAACCAGGGACCTAGGGGACCATGCACATTAAATTTGAGACAGCTCCCTTCAGTACTTTCTGAGAAATAGTGGTAACAAACTTCAATTGTCAAAATCCAAGATGGCGGCCTGTCGGCCATCTTGTTGATCGATAAGTCCCAAAATGCAATATGCATAACTAGGGCCCTAGGGGAACCTATATGTGAAATTTGAGAAGAATCCCTTCAGCACTTTCTGAGAAATAGCGGTTACAAACTTAAACCATCACAATCCAAGATGGCGGCCTGTCGGCCATCTTGTTGACCGATTATCCCAAAATGCAATATGCACAACTAGACCCCTAGGGGAACCTACATGTAAAATTTGAGAGAGATCCCTTTAGCACTTACTGAGAAATAGCGGTAACAAGAATTGTTAACGGACGGAATGACGGACGGACGGACAGACGGACAGACGGACCATGGACGAAAAGCGATTGGAATAGCTAAAAAGAAAGAAGGAAGAAAGAAAGAAAGAAACTTTTCCTGAGCTACAATTTGGTTGAAGTAAGGGATCTCAAAAAATAAACTTTTTAATTTCTTTCATGTTCAAATAAACAATCCTTTCCTGTTCCAAACTATGCCACACAGTTATTAAAATGATAAAAACTAAATTTAACAGCAGTTTGATCTAATCAGGGATTTTGTGAGGTGAAATATACAGGTGCTTTGTCGGGATTGATTAAGTGACAAATGCGAGGTGTTCAAGTAATGATCAGTTGGTGTTTGAGGAGTTACTAGATATGTCTTATCATACAGTACTATTGAACTTTAGATATGAGCATATTGTTATTAACAGAGGTTACCAGTATACATATACAGTTGAATGTAAGCTTGCTTTTACACCTTAGTGCACTTAATTTCAAATCATTTTTCAGTTTGGGGGTTGTATTTTACTTTACAGCTATGGTCATTAAGAACTCTAAGTAGAACTAAGATGCCAGGTATGCAGGATTGGTGGTGGATTAAAGTCAACCTGAATTCTAAGACTGGATGATCTCCCTCTAGGTTCAGAAACATATTATGTATATAATAAATGATGATTAAAACCAAACTTCACAGGGGCGTAGGAAGCGAGGGGCAGGGGGAGGGGGGGGGGGGGCAACTTTCAGTCAGCGAAAATGGGGGGCAAAAAGACAATTTGTTTATATGTTTTAGCGAGACAATTAATTAATTTTTTTATGTTACACAACAATGTGTCGATGGTGTGAAGCCGGTATATTCAGATCGAGTAGGGTTGCATAATGTTATGACGACACAATTATCATTTCTAAATGCAGGTAGCTTTAAATCGAAAAAATTACCATGTTAAGAACGCTTTTATAATCATTAAACTTTATCGTAAAACTCATCTGAGCCATTCTAAAACGTAATTTTTTCCATGGGGGAGACCCCCGGACCCCCCTTTCACCAAATTCTTCGCCTTTGGGCGCTCGCAAATTCATCAAAATTCATCGCAAAACTCATCTAAGCCATTCTAAATCGTAATTTTTTCTCGGGGGAGACCCCCGGACCCCCAAAACACCAAAATCTCGCGCTTTCAGGCATAAAACTCATCCTGGGGGTCACCCTCAGACCCCTAATAAAACACCAAAATTCCGTGCCTTCGATGCTCACACGCTAATTTGGCCAATTTGCGTATTCGTTAATTTCCTTTTAGCTACCCCACTGTCTATAAAAAATGTACATAAAGTATGTATATTGTTGGGAGTTGAATTAATCTCCTCCTGTAGGTGTGGCAGGGGGGGGGTTTTACAAAATATTGAGGACCTTTGCCCCCCCCCCATGACGTTTCATCTTCCTACGCCACTGCTTCACTATATATGTATGGTACAGATCAATACTACTGGTCTGTCAGTGGATAAATGCATGCTGTTATAATTAAAAGAGGCTATTATAATTACATACACATGTATACATTTGATACATCCAACTTACGTGTGAGAAACCAACTGCTATATAAACTAAAGCAGATATATAAAATAAGGTTTGTAGTTCGGATTGTGGTAATTACCATACTAGATTTATGACTATATATAGATATAGATATATAGGTATATTAATTACCAATACAATTCAGCTGGCAGTAATCAGCCATGCTGTACAATAAATAGTACAAAATGTACAAGTTCTATACATGTACAATGTACAATTACTTTACATGTACAATGTACAATTACTTTACATGTACACTGTACAAGTACATACTATACATGTACAATGTACAACCACTTATAAATACATGTACATTCAAATGTACAAGTACTATGTATGCATGTACAATGCACAACTACTATTCGTGTACAATGTACAAGTATTATACATGTACAATGTACAAGTACATAGTATACATGTACATTGTACAACTACTATACATGTACAAGTACATACTATAAATGTACAATGTACAAGTACTATAAATGTACAATGTACAAGTACATACTATACATGTACGATGTACAAGTACATAGTATACATGTACAAGTACATACTATGATACTATACATGTATACATTTTGTAAGTAGTTACAGATGTATTGAACTACTAATAATACAGTTACGGTAACATATTGCATACAAAGTTACCAAATGTAACTATAATATATAGATTTAATTAAAATATAATTAAAATCAGGTCTAACTGACTTTTGTATGTATGAGAATACAGTAAATGTAGAAGAAATCAGTAGCATAATCACATTACAAAACATAGATACAGTAATACATGTTCAAACGATTGCGAGTAGGGTATTGATATGAAATTGTAATGGAGGCAGAGTTCCAAAGTCAGGCAAATTTCCCTCCATGACATACAGTTGGTAGTAGACTAAAGGTTACACCCTTGTGCACACGGAGTGCACGAGGTTTAGACTACAGGTAGACACGGAGTGCACGAGGTTTAGACTACAGGTAGACACGGAGTGCACTACGTTTAGACTACAGGTAGACACGGAGTGCACAAGATTTAGACTACAGGTAGACACGGAGGTGCACTACGTGTGAACACGGTGTCCACTACAGGTGGACATGGGTGTCCAGGTTCATTCACGACTAAGACAGGACAAGGTGGATGTGTTATATTTTGGGATCAGGGGATGATTACGTTCTTCAATTTAAAATAAATACATAGGTTTTATTATTTTAGTGTGTTCGTTTTTTTAAATTACAACATCCTACAAATTAATAGTAACAGTATAGTTTTAACTATTTATAGTATTCGATAGTATTTTTCATGTATATCTCGAATAATACCTTTTCAACTGCATAATAGTACTAAATGAATTAAATTTGGTATTCATTAAGTATATGTCTAATTTATTGTTAGTATCAGTAGTTTCAATTTTCATATCTTCAAACTTTATATCTTACTATTTCTAAAGTACTTGATTTAAGGTTTTAATTGCACTTAATTTTTAACATGTAATTAGTAAATATAAAGTCCAAAAAAACATCTCTTGAAAATTGCTGGGCAATAAAACTAGAACTAATATTCTTACCCTGCCTGATACAGACGACACACAGTATCTTTCCTAAAAGTACTTTTTGAGCTACAATCTTGCCAGACTACGTCAAATACCATTCCTTTTGGGCTTTGTGAGACATTTGTTCTTTCTTATTTAAAGCTATTAGCAAAGATTTTTATATGCCATATACGGTCCTTGCGTATTCATAATACTAATCCATATTCCGGGATTAATAAATAGCTTTAAATTTTAAAAGATTGTGGTCCCTATCAATTCTGTGTTTATTAGCCGACATACTTGTAGTTCGGTCTTTTCAATAATAAAATATTACTCACTTTTATATAATATTTTTATTTGCATATATCAAGTTTCGAAAAAGTTATTGTACGAGAATAATAAGCTTTATATCTTATATATTTATTAAATAACTGAACGTCCCTTTTATAAAGATCCCTGCAGAATATATACCACTTCAAACTTTATGGACGTAGGCTACATGTATCAGATATACCTTACAAGTAACCCAAAACAGTTTGTTTTTGATTGCTTAATTACCGGTAAACACATTATGTTGATGATCCCAACCCCGCAAGTTATTCTTGAACGGAATTATTATGCGTCATGGTCCATTAATTAAGATACTTGTCTTAACATACAGGGATGCCACAGTATCCAGCTAGTAACAGGTACCCTCAAGGTTTGGTGACCATTCGTATAGAATCGCGGAAAGAGGGGCTAGTTATACGTAGTAGATTCTGTGTTTGCAACGCTTAATGAGCAATGGAGGCAGTATCTTTATCTAATATAGTTATTTTTTGAAGTGTTTCATATCGGAAGTTTTGTTAAGACAAACAAATACAACTTTTCCTTTTAATATATAATTCATATAGGTTGTGTGATTTTTGATTAAACACAAAAGTTACCATTCTTATTAGATAACATTGTACATGTTTGTTGTAGAGCCTGGGTAAACATGTACACCATTTCCCGGGGGAGGTGGGGGGGGGGGGGGGGGTATATTGTGATGAGGTAAAAACTAGTCTGGGTAAACATGTAGTAAGTGATGCTCTGAATACACCTCAATTATTGTCATGACAGACAGCCTTGGAAGTGGAGCTGACGGAGCTGGGTAAACCCTTGAATTTACAATAATGCGTTAAATCAAGGATGTGAGAAGGAATTCTGTGTCACAATCCCACGCGTGTCGCCTATGAACCGGGAATTTTACCACAATAATACATGTATTATAGTCAAACGTATCACACATTGCTTAAAATTAAATTTAGATTATGTTTACTAATATTCAAAAAAAAGATCATTGTAAAAGTATGGTATTTTATATACATAGTCTCATGATAATCAGGTTTCTGATATATGTAAAAATACTAATGCTGTTTCTGATTTATGTATAAAGCCCAGTGTAAAAAAAAATTAAATTAATGAAAAGATATTGGATGAAATATGATTTTCCAATAATTTTGAAATAAATGTTTTAGTTAATTATACACTTGGTATTTTGATTATTTTTTATTTTAATATATAAAGCTTCATTATCAAATAAATCAAAATGCACTAACCAGTAAAAATACATATCCCTATTGACTACCATTGTTGTATAACTGTTCGTATTTGTGTGTGATGAGTACAATGTATATGTAGAGAGGCTGCCGCCTAAGTACAGCATGCTATAAATGGACCTCCTGGGGTGGGATTAAGGTACATCATGTATACAGGTGGTTGTTTTAGTCTGTGATACACTTGACTGAACATATTGAAGGGTGCCCAAAGAAGGCCCAGGCCCCTGGCCCCACTCTGACCAATGTTAGGTAATTTAGATTATCATATCCGTGTGGTTGATGGAACAGTATGAAGTCCAAGTGACCATGGCAACTGCAGTCCTAGCCTAGGGGGTCTACCTTTCGAGCAGGCATATTTGTACAATATACTATGTATACATGTATGGATCACACATTGTAAAGAAGGTCAGAATAGGATATTGTCAAATTATCAGAGTTTCTAGAATTAAAAATAATTGTGACAAATTCAGAATCTAATCAACAACTATGAATCTACAGTTTAAATGGATAGAAGTTGGATTTATTTTGATTGTCTGTTTAATTTATTATCAGGCATGTGACCTACATTTTTCCGATCGGTACTTTGAACAGTGTTGATACTAAATTTTTGCTTTCTATAAGCCAGTGCTTACAGGTTCCTCAATCGGTTGACACAATAAAATGTAATTTCTAATGCCGATTTTTAACGTCTATGGACGAATGCCGATTTTTAACGTCTATGGACGATTTCACATATTTTCAATGCTTTGCAACGCGCCAGGTTCTATGTAGCAAATGTATACGTATTATACATTTGACAGGATTAAAACTATTTCGCGCACCTTGCCGTTTAGAAAAACTATATTCAATGCATACATAGTTAAACATCTTATGAAGAATTTAATTTGTTTATGTTTATCATGATGTCCTTGCTTTAATTATGCCCATCAATATATCCTTTTTAATCAAAATATTTTGCCGATCAAAATATCTCTTGGGCGACGATTTGCTAACAATGAAAATCTTACTCCCTGCAAGGTTCATCAATTTATGCGTTCGAAAAAGAATTTCATCTTTAAACTACATATCACTAGCTAAGAAAAATAGTTTTTACTGGGAAAATGCGGACTTGAACTATCCATTGATGAGACATAACCAGTACGTGGTTTACCGTGGTTTACCGTACGCAGTTAATTTGCTTTTATAACTTCTAATAAACGTCCTTATTTATAAATTAAATTGTATGATAATATATATTGATACATTTTACTTTATATGTATCTATTCAAATAAACATTACAGTACGAATGATTTCCAGTAATTAACGGCAATTTTATGTTGCAATAAATATTATGTTTCTGATCGCAATAAATATTTCTATCTGTCAAAGTCCATATAGACTGCAGAATAAATACATATTTTCTCATATCTCTGTGGCACATCATCTAGTCTGTCTGTGGTCTTGATGTAGTGGACATTTTACCTGGACACGATGTCCACCTGTAGTGGACACCGTGTTCACACGTAGTGCACTCCCGTGTCTACCTGTAGTCTAAATCTTGTGCACTCCGTGTCTACCTGTAGTCTAAACCTCGTGCACTCCGTGTCTACCTGTAGTCTAAACCTCGTGCACTCCGTGTCTACCTGTAGTCTAAACCTCGTGCACTCCGTGTCCACTCGTAGTTCACACCGTGTGCACAATGTGTAACCTTTAGTCTACTACCAACTGTACATTTTGTTGGAATATAAAATTCACTATAACAAACTAGAGAGCCTTACATGATAAGCATCCTAAAGCATGTCATACATTTGTTCATGTATAAAAAAAGTGTAGGGGAATACTGGTGATTTACATTTATAGTGAAGTGAAACATATCTATATTCAGTAGTCTTCTGTATTGGAGGCAATATGCCAATACCCACCATACTTGACACTAACAGTAAAGTTCGTCTAAACAGGTAATCAATATCTCGATAACACATCTTGTCCTAGTGTTGTCACCTGGTCAGGCCATTAATTACAGGTATGGCAACTACAAATATGGCTGGACAATTCAACTGTTTTAACGTTATGAAATACTTACAGTGGTTTAAGATAAGCGTTAATCCGTTGTCCGACATTTTGTTTTTAAGACTCTATTTTCGTATGGCCGACTTGACGCGACAGGTACCGGTGTTATTCTCGTTGTCACGATGCCATAACGACAAACGCAAAACGGCTCGAGATGTCGCACGGGCGTCAAACTGAGGCTCTAAATACACCTGGGAGATTTAATTTCATCGATAACTCTCAGAAACTTTTATCGACAGTCACCTATATAAGCTCAGTTATAACGATCAATACATATTTATCGATAACACCCGATTACATTTATATGCATGTAAAAATTTTCAGGTGTAAATATAAAAAGTCTAGCAATAGACAACTTTTTTCACAAGCGCAGATACTGGATTTAAATTTCCCGGCTTTATTTATCACAATGCGTTTTCATTGGCTAATCGACATCACATGATCGATGACCCCTTTTTCCGAGTGTAAACCCCATAGGGGCCAGATCAAATTTTCAGCTGACCGCCATCTTTAATTCCTCCAGCTGTTCCAGAAAACTTCTACACATAGATCACAGAAAACATTTTCAAACATCTGTTTTTTCTACGTACAGGACACATTGGATTCCTGGTGAGTGAATTCGCCTGAGATATATGCGGTTTGTTTACATGATTGGGTCAAACACGTGTTCCAATGAACCATGTCTGACAGCGTAATGGCGTCTCGTAGGAATGTTTTAGTGTTGGGCCATAGCTTTATATCTCGGCTTTCACGTTATGTAAACGAGCTACCATCTCGGTCGAATCTAGGACTTCAGTATGATTCAGTTAGATTTACTGGCTTCCTGGCGGCGTAGTATCAATCGAATCGTAAGAGAATTTTCACGCAGTTATCGCGAGTCACATTTTGACTTGGTTTGTTTACAGTGCGGGGGCAATGATTTGAGTAGTCCTTCGGCAGACCCAGAGTCGGTTGTTCGGGAGTTGTGTGCATTTGTAGATTGGCTCTTAGATATAGGTGGTGTTAGAAAGGTTGCAGTTTGTAAGTTATTTTTCCGAGCCTCGACCCGCACTCGTAAAGGGGATGTATCGGTAGAAGTTTACAATGATCGTGTTTTATTCACCCTTCCAGGTCGTTGCTAGCAACGCGGTTGTTATGAAAATCTAGCCAATCAGAGCGCGTGTTCGATTGTCCGCCATTACCTCCGACAACTTGTCGTACACTGTACTTCCTGCTTCACGCTGTATAACGTAAACAATAACGAAATATCTTGACTATTGGTAAGAATGGTGAAGACGTGTGCATGGGGGACATGTAACAACGATACCAGGTATCCGGAGAGGGTGGAGAATGTCCGTTTTATCCCATTTCCCAAACCAAAGACAAATTCAGCGAAGTGTTTGCGATGGATTAAGGCTTGTGGACGGCCCCATAACCAACTAAACGTGTCGAAAATTGATCGTCACAAGTTTGTATGTTCAAAGGTAAGAACAATAATGGTTTATTTAAGATGAAAGTTTTCAGTTCACGTAACGTTGTTTAATAGTTATATTTCAATGTCAGTCTACGGAAATACCGTTATGTACAGTACTTCCAGTGAATGCTGAATGGGTATTTCAGTAACGTTATACTCATTTGTTGTGACTGTCCCTGTAGAACCACAGGGCCTCGTTACTAATGATGAGATATATTAGTCCGCTAAACCTGCCTATATTATTAGATCTCTTTTTTTTTTTTTTTTTTTTTAATTTATTTTGCCTAATAAATAGGTCTATATAGGCAAAAAAAAATTAAAAAAAGCCTAATAATATAGGCAGGTTTAGCGGACTAGAGATATATAAGATAGGTCACGTCTTAGGCGTCTATTAGGCCCTGTGTATAAAACGATAAAGGGGTGGGTGGGGGTAATAAAAAGATCACTATTCAGCAAAGCAATTTTACAATTTAATGTAGACAGAACGACAAAACGTTCTAGGCTACACCCAATATTAATGCTAACAGGTTAATTAATACTGCTGTAATACCGATAAGCCGGGCCTATATTGTGCACTACATATTCGGGATATACTGTACCCATTTGAAACACATTTACTGAATATGCCCCCCCCCCCCCCCCCACACACACACACACACACACACACATACGATATGTGCACACACACCTCAAGAAATGTACAAGATTTACATTGCTGTACCCTGATATGTAATTACAAGCTGTGTAAAACGTCTGACTGTGTATGTCATGTATGTGTGAACATCATACACACACATATATATATATATGCACATACGGGTACATTATATCAAGTATATCTAGAATTTGCTTCTATCTTAATACTCAAATAGCTACTTTACAGTAGATAGAGTTCTGTAATGTAAACCTATTTTCCAGTTTCACTCTAATGTTAATCTGTCTTTTTTATTATAGCATTTTGAAGGTGGTGATGGTCCATCACTGGATTTTCCTGATCCTCTGTCTGCAGATGGAAGCTCTGTACAAAGAAGCAGATCACATTGGCGACAACGTCAGCAGAGTAGGTTAGTAATTTGCACTGAATGTTAATGTTAATGTAAGCCTAACTTACAGAGCTGTAATATGTAGAAGTGACCAGACTAGGAATTGAACCAGGGTCGCCAGTACATGTAAGCCATGGTAGATTGTGCCAATATTATTTTGATTAACACTATCCCATTCCTTTTACACCATTATAGATAGACAGAGTCAGGAGTAACATGGTTTTTCAAGAAATTTATTCTGTATCTCTCTCATAATTATTTCAGCATTTCTTTAAATTACCCAGACCATTCTTAATTGAACTTTGAGAGACTGTTACACATATAAACAGATACTTAGAACATGGTTGCAAAATAAACTTCATTGTTTACCACCAATTTATAGCTGTGAATCATGTACATTTTTACATAATGAAGCAATAAATTATACATGCATTGACACAATTATTATATTATTACTCAGTGATTTTTGATTTTATAAATTATATAGTTTGACATACACATCAAAATTATGAATGATTAGTCGTTGAGTAAAAATACGTACATATTTCTATTTGCACCACCTTGCAAGACTGCAAGTTAATAATGTTATTCTAATTACTGGTGCGAGGTGAAGTATTTAAGTCTTAACTGAGGTGAAAAAGCTTTATCAGTTCTTAATATTACAACCTATTATAACAAATCATATCATTTATTTATCTATGTGATTCAGTTATACTCTTTTGGATTAAATACATAGTTTGTCTGATTTAAATAAAAAAAAAACGGTTGATGATTTACCTGGTAGCTAATGATACCTATCTTTTTTAGAAACAACCCTGACAACCCTGATCATAAGGATGAAGAGGTCGACATGCATATGGCTGCTGATCAGGATGTTCCATTACCATCACCATTGCAAAAACCTCATGAACAAGATATAGGTTCAGGTATGTACAGGTCCATTGTATAATACCACAGTAAGACACATTACAAATTACTAAAATACTATTTGAAATGATGTGTAGCAAGAAAATCAACTCATCTCACAAATAAATCTGTATATCCATATATAGACAGGATCTACTGATTAGATTTACCTATAAATTTGAACTATGAACTTGCATGTATATGTAACGCTTCATATAGCTAGTGTCTAAATATGGTGAGCTTTATTTTCTAAGATATGGTAAAGCATGATATTTGTAGAACAATGAAAGTTGAAGTAAGAGTGATGTCATGAATGGAACATCAGCTGGAATTCTCTCAATATACAAATCTTTGGTGGTATACACTACAAGATCACACCATGGAGCACCTGTTACAAGAAGTTGTCCCTGTATTTGTACATAATACTGATGTTCCCTGTTCATTTTTATAACATTGTTATCATGAACAAGTACAAATTTTTTCACTTTGTTGCATGCTTCAATGATTGTCATCTGTCTTGCAACAAAGGGACATTTAATTTCCAGTATGCCACTCTCCCCTTTATCACAAACCTTACCATCAGGTGTGGCTGCAAGATAAGGAAATTCATTGTTGATGACTAATCCACATTCATGAACATGCAGGTTATTGGCTGACCCCATGCTTACATACCTTTCCCTTGCCATTTGTTCCCTACTACTACCATAATCAGTTGCCACAGAACTAAATGATTTGGTCTGAAACAAGTCTTTTAGCATAGCTTCAGTGGGACCTTTTTTCCTTTGCGTGATTTTGTGCATTTGAGATGCTGTTATTCTTTTTTCTCTAAGACGGTTCCAAAGGAAGCTGGCACTCTGGGGACGGGTTTCTTTCTCGATGTAGGGAGGGTTATCTACCCTTGATGGCTCTTTTAAATCATGATACCAAGGTGGTAATGGGACTTTGGAAGCTTTAGGGAAAACAGGATCTCCACAAGACATTGACTGACTGGTATTTAAAGATTGGACATTCTTCTGAGACTGAAAACAAACATAGAAAAGTCTTAATCAATAACTACAAATTCTGTTTTAATTTTGTTTTCTCTCAATTTCAGATACGTCTTTGCAGCTTCTGTCTGCCGCAGCTGAAATTAAAAGACTTAAAGAACAGCTACACCAGTATGAGGTCCTGTGCCAACACCGCTCCATCGTGGAACAGCAACAGAGTTTTACTACTGCAACTGCGTGTTCTATACCTGATAGCTGTGAAACTTCTTGTAGGACACCACTAACTGTGAACAGTATTATTAATGAGGAGTCTCGTGTTGAAGGTTTACTCGAATACTATACAGGCTTTAAACATTCTACATTTCAAAATCTGCTTCAGTTTTTAACTACCCAAGGTCCACAACATCAAAATAATAGAAAAGAGATAGTGAATATGGGACTTGATAATCAACTTCTGTTAACATTGATGAGACTTCGTCACAATTTTGGTCTAAAAGACCTTGCATACAGATTTTCCATCTCAGTGCAGGCTGTGAGTGAACTATTTCTAACATGGATTGATCATATGTATGTTAGCCTTGGCTCTATTCCTATCTGGCCTCATCGGAATGACATTGTTACGAACATGCCGTCTAAATACAAGGAAGAATTTCCAAGGTCTATTGCAATTATTGATTGTACAGAGTTGAAAACTCAGAAACCATCTTCTTTAAAACTACAGTCACAAATGTATTCGGATTATAAATCTTCTACTACACTGAAAGCTCTTGTAGCATGTGACCCAATGGGCAACTTGATTTTTGTAAGTGAACTTTTCACTGGATCCATGTCGGACAAGGAAATAACTGCAAAGAGTGGATTTTATGCCCTACTGCAACAACTTCTTGATGCAAACTTTATTGAAAAGGGTGATGCCATTATGGCAGATAAGGGATTTACTATTACTGAGGAACTTAATAATCTTGGTTTAAACCTTAACATTCCTCCATTTGTTTCATCAGGATGTCAGTTAACTTCATCTAATGTCAACATCACTCAAACTATTGCACAACACCGAATTCATGTTGAGAGAGCCATCCGCAGAATAAGGACCTTTAATATAATCTCTGACTTGATTCCAACAAGTATATTTGGATCCATCAATAAAGTATGGACTGTTTGTAGTTTACTCACACTGTGGCAAAACCCAGTTTTGAAGTATAAGTAGAAATATAACTACAGATGTTGTTTTAATGTAATACTTTGAATAACTCTGTCTTTTACTGTTATTCAAAACTTATATTAAGTAGTACATGTATGCATAACTTAAATTGCTTTAAAAGTCATAAGAAGTAAATTAACATACTATGTACATACCTGGTAAGACAGTACTGATCCAAGTAACACAGGGACAGGGTTGCAGGATACAACTGGTGTTGCTTCTAAATTCAGATTTGATATTGGCGCACCCTTTACACTTTTCAGGATTTGTTTGTGTTGTTCAGTAAGTTTCAAAAACCTGTGTTAATGGTTACAACATTGTATTTTTGAAGATCACATCTATTGCAATGAAGTGCCAACAATTTTGCTTATTTCATAAAATCATAATAGAGAGAAGTTTACATTGTAAATTTATTATGATTTTGTTCATAATGCTATGTGTAGCTAATTCAAAATAGTGGTTAACTGATATTTAATGTCACTTAAAGATCTTAAATAATACTATATTTAAAATTAATTTAGGTTAGATGGGAATTATTGTCTTGTACCTGTCAGATTTGACAACTTGTGGGATGATAGGCGATTTCTTATGAGTTTCTTTGGCTTTTACAACCACTACCTGGTTGACTGACACAGGCTTGATTTTATTTCCCCGAGGAATATGCCATGTCTGTGGTATGCTTGTGCATGCTTGTTCAGCGGGAACTTCAGTAATTCCGAGAAGTTTCAGTTGTTGAATACTCTTGACAAGCCCCACTATATGGGAACATCTCCCTCCAGATCTATAATGTATTGTTATGTCACATTCTTATAAACATTGTTAATTGTTACTTAGTTAGAATATAAGATCCAGACTTTGATCTTAATACATATTTACTAGAAGACATTTGGTATTAAAACTTTAAAATAATTTGTTCAGAAATTTTACAAACTACTGTACACATTTAAATATCAATTTATCATCATCAATTTATCTGATAACAAGATCACACTTTATTACATAGTTAATGTAGGTTTACCTGATAAGATCATTTATAATACAGTATGGTTGATATATTGCAGTGTTGCCTTGGTAATAATGAATATAAGCTTTAGTTTTAGTAAAAAAAAACAAATTGAAACTGTGAACAAACTGTTGAATAAATATGTAAATTGAACGGTTGCACTTTAGAATAGCAGGCATGTACATGTTTATTCATGGCAATAGGTGCTATTTTAGAGCACCTGTTCACTAATAAAGTGTCAAGTCCTTTATCTGTATGATTTGTTGTCATCATTTTACACATAAAAAGTACATATAATTTTAAGTCGATAGGGTATACACATGTGTTAATGTGTGAAATGTATAAATATGAAGAGACGGAAGAAAACAAACAGTTTTAACTAGGTTGGAAACTTTTAAATTCTGTGTGTGGACATCTGCAACCAATGAAATATCCAGTGACTCGTGATCATGATTATAGAGATGGAAGGTCAGATAAACATGACATGAGGATTCTTCAAACTCTCATGGTACTAGCTGTAGCCTTCTGTACAGTACTTGTTAACAATGTTCATGATATACAGTAGGGGAATATATATTAGGCCTACTGTACAGTACAGCATGTATAGGTGTCTTCTTGATCATCTGTACTAGTAAGTTATAAACAAGGCATGTGAAGAAAGCCTCTACAGTAAATAAGAGTAATTTTTCTTCAAGTTGAATATGTTTCTGTCAATAATGTTATGTTTTGTAGCAAAGTGCTGAAGTATTTTTGTCTAAACCAAACCAAACAAAGTCTCAAACGAAGAGGAAGAAAAAAGTAATGAATGTTCGTACGTGATGACAACAAGATAAACTAATGAAACACTGTTTTATTGAAACAGAAACAACAACAAATGAACATGCTAGATATTTACCCAGCAGTGCAAGAACAGTATGAGTCCTCAATGCGCTTTTTGGCCAAACAAATACACAAATTGAGAAGATGTGGTTTTTCTCCTTTCCTCATACTGCGGTAACAACGAGCCCCAACGGTGATTTCAGATGCATTTTTTGACACTTTCATATTGTGAATATATCCTTCTTTAAAATAAATAGTGCCCTTGGTCAGACATTTTTCAGAAAATGAAACATTTGGAAAGTATTCCATACAAAAATCATCGGGAATTTCCGTAAAAGAAACAGTGTTTGAAACCGCGGCCGCCATCGTTTAA